>NW_025060354.1:0-5273 GCF_019279795.1 Protopterus annectens
GTAGGCGATATGAGACAGAATAGTTAGAGTTTTTTGAGTTTGTCCATGTAGGACAAGTGTTTAAGGCTTAGGATCCTCTTTGTGAAGTACTTTTGTGGCCTCTCCAGTTGTTGCAGGTGTCTAGTGAGGTACATACCAAATGCATTGTACTCATGACTGGCCTAAGGGGAAGTAGGGGCAATCCTTTTGAGATGTAGCACATAGAAGGACTTTCTGAACACAGTGGCAATGTGGTGGTCAAAAGAGAGGTTACTGTCAACCTGTGTTCCTAGATCTCTTTTAACGCCTTCTTTGTTCAGTGGACTACCATCGATGTTGTAACTAATGGTAACTGGGTTTTTCCCAAAGGGGATGATGACACATTTTTGGCATTGAGCTTAAGGCCATGGTTGTGACACCAGTCGTTGATCTCAGTGAGTCCGTTCTGTAGGATGTCAGCATCACTTAGGGAGTTAGTAATAGCTCCTAACTTGCAATCATCTGTGGACTTTGATCTGTCAGAGTTCCTTCATGTTGGCCTGGATTTCAGAGAAGTAGATACCAAACAGGAGAGAACCCAGGACCGAACCCTGTGGGACTCCACTCCAATCCTTTTCAACTCCACTTATTTCCTCTTCTTGAGGTGCTAGAGCCCTAAGCAATTCCTAGAACTGTTGTGATTTCTCTTCAGTCATCTTCTAGGTCTTCAGCCTGGTCTCTGTTGACCTTGGAAGCCTTCTTTGACAACTGCTTGCAAATGATTGTGGCAACCAGTGTTTTTTTTTTACTCTGGGCTTACTGTTTCACTGGGTATGCATTTACAGTCACTGATTATACCCCATTGTCCTTTCCTTAGTAGAAGGAAGCTGTATACTATCAAGCCATTTGCCAGACAGAAGTCTAGAGTGGCCTCTCCATCTCTATTCCTACTGCCCCAACCATGGGGAAACAGGCAGTCCTCATATCCTATTCCATCTATCCTGTTATCTGCATTCAGGTCAGCCATTATCAACACCAATTCCTGCTGTCCTGCTTTATAAAGCATGTCATTGTAATGAATGTGTTTCTTCTCATACCAGCCTCTTTTTCTCAGCTTTCCTCTTAGGCAGCTGTTATTTTGTGGTTCCCTTGATTTTCATTGAAATTATTTTTTCACATCTGTTCCAAGTGTGTTTACAAGAGAAACTCTATAAATAGGGCTCTTATAACTGTATACATGGGTTTATTATCATTGTCTGCAGATGTCAGTCTGCACTGCAAAACTTTGTTTCTTGTAGTTTATTACATTAACTAAAACATTGACTAATTATATAAAAAATAGTTACATAATTTTCAGTTTACGGTAAGAAAAGCCTGAGTCAGTTGGTTTTGCATGTTGGTATTCTATAGTGCTACAGTCATCCTTAGCTTTCTGTTAAGTGTTTTGATCTTGGACATACTAGGTTAAACAATAGATTGCCAGCAGAGGTGAAAATGGTCCTATCAGCTTGATGAGTGCTAGAATGCATTGGTTTCTGGCTTGGTATTGACTTTCATTTCTTTGACCAAGACATTTAAATGCTGAGCTGTTAAAAATGTCTTATGCATTTCAATGTATGTATTTATCTGAATGTGTTAACCAGTGCAATTTATTCATGCATTCATTACAAAGTATTAAAGTCAGATGTTGTCTAGGTGCATCACATTGACAGACAAGGCTTAGCTTAATTTTTTTGAAATTGGTATACTGTTTTATTAAATATGTGTGTCACTTTCTGCGAATTCTGCTTGGTTGTGTAACTCGCAATCATAAGGAAGAGGTTGAGACGAGGTTTAGTGCAGCATTTCTTATTAAGAATTAATACTGTTTTTATTAAGAATTTTGAAGAAAAGAATCTCAATGGCAACACTCAGATCTGCTCTGAGTTACAACACAATGGCACTAAATATACAGAACCAACGCTGATATCGTCAGCATCCTGGCAGACCAGGTTCAGTGCTAACTTTACCCCCTCACCCCTAAAGGGCCCATCTGTATACCAAGAAGAATGCAAAGTTCACCTGTCAATCATGGCTGCACAGGTAAACCACACTCTCTCCAAAACCAAGAACACAACATCCATGGGACCTGACAACATCCCAGGCTGAATTCACCACCGAACTACAAGAATGAACTGTCACACCCACCTAAGCACCGTGTTCAATCATAGCCTCACCTCAGGCTTTGTGCCCACTGAATGGCACACAGTGACTGTTATCCCACTCCACAAAGGGTGATCCACCATGGACCCCAGGAATTACCGCCCCATTAGTCTGACAAGCCTGGTCTGCAAGGCCATGAAATGTATCATCATGTAACTTATAAATAAAGACCTTGGTAATTTCCAAACTCTGGATCCCACCCAGTTTGGGTTTGTAAAAGGCAGATCATGTCTCCTAAACCTGATAGACTTCTTTGAAGCAGTCACCCAAAGCTGTAGACGAGGGTAAGGTGGTTCATTCAGCCCATCTAGATCTCGCCAAGGCTTTTAACACCATCCCCCACTCTGGAATTATAGATAGACTCACAAAACTAGGTATAAATCCCTATGTCACAAGATGGGTTGCTCACTGGCTCACTGACAGAGCCCACACTGGCGTAATGTGCAGACTCAGGAAATCTGACTTCAGACCAGTGAAGTAAGTGGAGTACCACAGGTTTCAGTCCTGGTCTATCTCCTCTCAGTCCTGTTTGGTATGTATTTTTCACAGAGTACAGGCCCTAACTTTGAAAGGTCTTTAGCTAATGAAGGATTCGCAGATGACTGTAAACTAGGAGTCCTGTAATTGAAACTCCTAACGATGTGGGCCGATACAAAGGAATATCACTGAAACAGATGCCGGGTGTCAAAGCCATGGCCTCAAGCTCAATACCAAAAAGTGCATTGTCATCCCCTTTGGTAAGAACTCTGTACCCTTGAACTACCACATAGGTGATAGCATAGCCGGCCTTAGGCATAGGTCAACTAGGTGGCCGCCTAGGGTGCCGCTCTAGTAGGGGCACTTTTCTAGTATTTATTTGGTGCAGGTAGACCAGGATGGGGGCACTGGGTGGTGTGGTGGAGCCCTTTTGCCTAGGGCACCAGTTGACCTAAGGCCGCTCCTGGGTGATAGTCTACTTAACACCGAAAGTGTGATAAGAGACCTTGGGACACAGGTGGACAATAGTCTCTCCTTTGATAATCACATCACCACAGTAGTCAGGAAATCCTTCTATGTGGCACACCTCATCACAAAAGGTTTCTTAGCCAGGAAAAAAGAGGTCATTGTTCCCCTCTAATCGTCACTCATTAGACCCATTATAGAGTACAGCACCCCTTTTGGTATGTATCTCACAAGACATCTACAACAACTAGAAAAGACGCAGAAATACCTCACAAAGAGGATTACAGGCCTCAAGCAGATGCCCTACGCAGACCGTCTAAAAAAACTCCAGCTTTACTCCGTCGCATATCGCCTACTCAGAGGCGATCTCTGTCGAATATACAAAGCTATATCAAATGCAAAGCTATTGGACATGCTCCACTTAAAGAAATCCTAATCCCTCCAAGCTACATGCTCTAGGGACCTAAACCTTGTCACCACAATAGACCAAACATGCTGGAGGGATAAATTCCTGTCCCAGAGACTTCCCATACTCTGGAACAAGCTACCTATTCATATCAAACAAAGCTCCTCAAGAAAAATCTTGATGATTGGATGGGAAATAGGAAATTTACCCTGGAGATCACCTCTGTGGCTCTACTCAACAGGGGCACAGGAAAATAATTTTCTTGGGTGGCAAAAGCCAGTGTACCTTTTTGGCTAGGCTTGTATAGGCCCTAGGTCTGATAGCCTAGCACCTATCTATGAACCTGTGAGTGTGCAATAATTTCACTATGTATTTGTGTTAATGGAGGAGTGTTATCTCTATTGCAAACTGGCTATTTTTTCACTGATTGCTTGGTAGTATGGTTTTTTAGGAGGTTTACCATGTTCTTTTTGCTTTGCTCTGCATGATTTTAGCCCTAATAAGAAGATGCATTCATTTTTGAAGGTGTTAGTGTGGCTTATTAGTTATGTATTTTTATACAATATTTATTGTCCTTTCCTTTTGTGGATAGTGACAATAAGTTCAGAATTAGTTTTGTTGAGTGGTTGTGAAAACAGAGTTGTCACTTTACCTCCTGGTGTTGTAGCTCCACTGGTATGTGAAAGTGATTATGACCATGTTTTATTGCTCAGATACTAGATAGGTTTTCCTGCTGTCTCAAAGGAAACAATGGTTCACTTCACACAAGAACATGGATGGCTCCAGTGAGACATTCTGGTACATGCTTTCAGGCATAGCCGGCCTTAGGCATAGGCCAACTAGGCATCCGCCAAGGGCACCACTCTAGCAGGGGCGCTTTTCCAGTATTTGTTTGGTGTAGGCAGACCAGGCTGGGGGCACCAGGTGGTGTGGTTGGGGGCCTCATGGAGCCCTTTTGCCTAGGGCACCAGTTGACCTAAGGCCGCTCCTGCTTACAAGCCTAGTGAAGGATGCTACAGGTTAGTTGCACATTTTTATGTATGAGGTTATTTAAATTGTCTTTCATTATTTATGTCAAATCTTGAATTTGGAATATATGTTGTAGGAAGTAATAAGTATGAATGATGCATTTAGTGTATTGTTGTGCTATGTTTTGTACATAACTAGTAGATTCATAGGTTTATACTAGAGTAATGACTACCAGAGTCTTTACAAGTCCAAAATCATTTATAACTTTTAATTACCCTAATTCACATTAGTTGGAGAACAACCAGATTTATTTAATTTATTTGCAGTTTGTTTTCCAGGATAGTCCATTGGGCTACAAGGATCCCATTTTCAATGGAGTCCTGGGGAGTAAAGCTTCAGAGAAATACAAATACATAGTACAGAAACAGCACAACTCCATTTTGAACATGGATTTCCTAAAGACTATGTATGAAACTGTAAAGTTTATAATACAGAGGTGGTAAGTTTCACAGCTCCCACACTAAAGGATAATGTTGCCCAAGATGCAGAAACCTTTACAAATGCACTCTATGAGCACCTACAAGGATGCATGGATCATGCCATCCGTAGCAAAACCAAGACTCACTCCTCTAAGAGAAGGAAACCAGTCTGGTGGACCCCTGTCATAAACAGGCTCTACAATAGGAGGAAACTAGCTCAGAAAAAAAGCAAATCCCAAGAAGGAAATACATCCCTGATCAGTACCAGTAAGAAACTAAGGTCCCTCATGAAACATCAAGGAACTTCAAAAAAAAAT
>NW_025060355.1:0-4396 GCF_019279795.1 Protopterus annectens
TCCATTGTTTTTTTGCTTTCCCCAACCCCCCCTTTTTTTTTTTTTTTTAAAGGTTTTGTTTCCCAAACCCCACAGGGAAATTTTTGGGAGGGGCCCATTTTTTCAAGCCAAAACCCCCTCCCTAAAAAAAGTATTTTTTTTCCCATTTTTTTAACCCCCCCCTTTTCCCTTTTGATGGTCCCCCCCCAGGGTTAGGGAAGTACTCTAAAACCCCATCAAAACATGTTGTGATGTTTTATCCCAATTCAATGTAACCATAAAAGGTTTTTACCACTCCCCCAAAAAAAACAAAGGTAAACATTCTGAAATGGACTACTAACAAATAATACCAAAGGGAAACATGGAAATTTACTTTCCAGTTCCGAAACAAACAAAAGAAATATTTGCAAAGGCAATTCACCCCCAAAAAAACTTACAAGGCTGACTATTTTCTAACTTTCCCAAAAAAGTATCCCCCTCCCATTAAAAGCAATAGAGAATCATGCTAACAGGCACTTTAAACCACAATCAGGACACTTTTTGAAAACCCCCCAACCCAAAACAAGAAACATCACCCCCCTTTGAGTAGCATCTTACCTCACCAAGAATGATGCCACAATATGAAGACAAGATGATCAATTTCAACAACTGGCTTAAGTATTGGTGTCATTCAAAGGGGATCAATGCCTGTCAGCCTGGGATGACATGCTCAACAGCCACAATGCTTGCTAGGGGGCTTGCACCTGTCACCCTGGGTTTTGGATATTGGCAAAGGCTCTTGCTCCCCATAGTGCCTTTTTAGGCAAGGCTCAAAAGACAAACCCACCCATAGGTATCAAAAGGGGATAAGAAACTAAGAGTAATGCTACTAAACCCCAAAGTCTAAACCTCAAGATGCATGCACTCAAACTCTCCTTAGCATGGAGAACATCAATATCTGTGCAGTAACAGAAACCTGGTTCAAGGCTCGAGCGCCCCCCAGCACTACCGGGTTATCCCTCATACCATGTTTTTCGCCCCCAAAACTGGGCCCGAACCAAAAAGGGGGGGGGAGTATCAATATTACAAAGATACCCACACCTCCAGGTTGGTGGAAAACCACAAAGCATCAGAGACTATCCATGTGCAACTAACAGTGGGTAAAACTGCCTTCCAGTTTATAGCCTGCTACAGACCACCCTCCCAAACCCAGGAACCCCACTCGGCCTTCCTGAGAACACTGGAAAATATGAAGGTCTCTCCAAACACCATTATATTGGTGACTTCAACTACCCAAACATAGACTGGGAGCATTACTCTGCTCCAACACCCTAGCTCAAAGGTTCCTAGAATTTATAAACTCAAATGCTATGGAACAACTTGTTACCACTCCCACAAGAGGGGAAAAAATACTGGACCTGATCATCACCAACATGGGGACTCTATGCTCCAGACCAGAAGTGTATCCCCCACTGGTAAGATCAGACCATAAACTAATCTCACTGGATATTCACATCCCGACCCACCCCTGCCCAGAAAACCACAGTGAAAAAATTTCTAAAGCAAATTTCACACTCCCCAAAACCGAGGTGGAATCCTTCCAAGCCCCCGGGCCCGTGGAAAATATGGCCCAGACCCTAGAATCCTTTATAAACGCATTCTTTGAACCCCCTCAGGAATGCATGGATCATCAATCCCAAAAAAACCAAGACCCAATCCTCCAAAGGCAGGCGTCCTGTCTGGTGGACCCCCGCCATAAAAAAAAAAATAGAAGGAGGAAGCTACTACATGATAGAGAAAATCCCAAAAAAGGGGAAAGGGATCTCTGATCAGTTTAGCAAAAACTAGGGCACTCATAAAATCATCTAAGCCAGCGAGAAAAAATTTCACAGGACACTAAGGATAATCACAAGGCTTTCTTTAGTTATGTTAGGAACCTGGGTGGAATTCCCAGATATGCTCAGAATTAGTCCCAAAAAGACAAAAATACACCAAACCCACAGACATTGCCAACATCCTAGCTGACAGGTTCAGGGAAACTTCTCCCCTCTCCCCCCCAAAGGGCAAATATCTGTCGAGGTGCTGCCTGACATCTCCAGATGCTCAGTGAGCCGCCCTCTCCAAAACCCAAAAACACACAGCATCAATGGGACCAGACAGTGTCCCAAACTGCATCCCTACATGAACTCCAAGAAGAGCTAAACCCAAACATAAAACTACTGTTCAATCTCTAGCCTTACCTCCAGGATAACATGCCCAAAATTGGCGTGCAACTTAACAGTGGTCCCTTCTCCACAAGGTGGTGCCTCAACGGATCCTGAAACTATCTGCCCCATAAGCCTGACTAGCAGTCTGCAAAGCTATGGAAAGGTTATCATGGACCTCATAAAAAGATGTTATTGGGGACAGCCTGAACTTTGGATCCCTACCCAGTTCGGCTTTGTTGAGGCAGATCTGCTAAACCTGGTGGGATTTCTTTTGAAACAGTCACCAAGGCCATTGGCGGGGAAGGTGGTCACACAGCCTACCTGGACCTTGCAAGCCTTGATACAATACCCCACTTTCCCGGGCATTATGAATAAAAGCTCACCAGCTTAAGCCTGGGCTTCTGTGCTAAGAACCTGGGTTGCAAACTGGCTCAAGGACAGAACCCACATGGTTAGAATTGCTGGAGCCATGTCCAGACTCCAAAACCAGTTACAAGTGGTGTCCCCTGAGGGGCTCAGTCCTGGGACCTCTCAATTCACGTGCTTATATATTTCTTAGAATTTGAGCCAACACGGGAAGGACTGTGGCTGACCAAGTTCATGAATGACTGCAAACTGGGCGCAATTGACTCTCCAGCCCGACACAAGCATCCTCTGAAAGGGCCTCATAGAAACAGACAACTGGTTGCCAGAGCCGTAGCCTCAAGCTAAATACTTAAAAAGTGTTATAGTCATCCCCTTTGGCCAAAACAAAGGGGTGCTTACAAATTACCACATAGGTGACCAATCCATTAAGTACAGAAAGAAGTGATGGGGACCTGGGGACACAAGTTGATGTAATCTCATTTGACAACCACATTGGCCAAAGTGGTTAGAAAAACATTTTGAAACCCCACCACAATCATGAAGGGATTCACATCTAGATCAGGGGAGGTCATCGTGCCTCTTTACTCATCCTCATCAGGCCCATAATTGGTACAATGCCCCTTTTGGGATGTGCCTTAACAGACACCTGCAGCAGTTGGAAGGGCCCCAAGGTACCTCACCAAGAGGATCAAGAGGCTTAAACAGATGCCATATGCTGCCCGGTTAAAAAGAAATAAATACTCAGTGGCATACACACGCCTGCTCAGAGGCGATCTGTGCCTTACGGCGTATAAAGCCATGTCCAACCGGAATTAATGGACATGCTGCACTCAGAAAATCCAAATCCCACATCGGGCTTCTGCGCTTTTCGAGAGACTTGGAACCTCAGCACTGAAATAAATAGGACATGCTGGAGGGACAGATTCACCAACAGAGGTTCCCTTCACTCTGGAATAAAATCCCAGTCCAGGTTAGGCAGAGTCCCTCATTGAGGAAGCTCTCTTCAAGAGGAATCTTGATGAGTGGATGGGGATCGTGGGATTTACCCGAGACATACTTCTGTGTCACTGTTAGACAGAGGCACAGTATACTAACTTCTCGAAAGGGCATAGCAAAATTAATTTTAAAATGGGTGTGAAAGCCAAACACACTCTGGCTATGTACTTATAAATGCCCTGGTGAATAGCCTAGTATGAACCTATGAACCTATGAACCAATTTCAGAATCCCTCCACAATTCACATAACACAGAAATCAGTTTGAAATGTACTAAACTAAACAATTAACAAAATGACTTTGTTGGTCCAGCAAGTCTGACCCACAGTTTTGGGCCTCAGAGTGACCTGTATGCCCTACTAATCCATTATGTATCAAGTCTAAAGCAATTTTGCATTATACTTCATATGTCAAAGCTGTCAGTTTTGATAACCCCAATATTTTAATGACACAGCAGGGCCTGATCGTATTATCCAAAACAACTCTGCAAACATATGACATTATCTCCAGCTTACCTGAGTTGTGGTGCATGTGCAAGTATAAAAATAATGCTTTCTTCTTCACTTCATGTCCTTGAAAATATAAATTCCATAACAAGAAAGAGGATTGTATTTATCATGTTCTTTTGAAGGTGACAACGTAATAATTATACTAATGATGGGTAACTGTTTCTAATGTACTTATTACACCCAATTTGCACCAGATAAGGTTGTTCCAATGCATATGTGTGACAGTATACCACCATGAATGACCTGTATGTATTGGGTGATGGGAGGGTCCGCACTGACCCCAAAGGCCATCCGGGCCAGATAGTAATTTGCTGGAAGCTCACAACGACACTAAGGAATAATGAAGAGATGTGGGTCTACA
>NW_025060356.1:0-4246 GCF_019279795.1 Protopterus annectens
CAAAAATTTTAGGGTTTTTTGGGGGGGTTTTTGGGGTTTCCACGGAGGGGTTGGTTTTTTTGGGAAATTTGTTTAAACCCTTTTTTTCAGGTTTTTTTCCTTTTTTCCCCCAATTTAAAAACCCCAAAATAAGTGTTTTTGGATGTCGTTTCGACTCTTTTGGGTAAATGTCTATGGGGTCCAGGATGTTCCTTTTTGGGAGTGTCCTGGCCTTTAATGGATCCCCAATGAAAAAATGCATTTTGGAGTTTTTGGTAAAAAAGTAAGAGCAGTGGTTTGTGCCTTCCTGCTTTTTTTCTAAATTTTTTTTCCCTTTTTCGGGAAATCCCCGGAACCCACATTGCGTGGGAGGGAAATAACCGGGCCCTGGTGGGAATCAATATTTTTCCCACCAGCCAAATACAAACGATGGGAAGCCTGGCCGTTGGGTTGACTGGCTGTTGGAATAGGGGGGAAAATTGCAGTATTTAAAAAAAAATGTCTGCATCTGGTATCCACAGGCAACGGGTTCCCAATTGGGGGGGTTAAATTTCCCCATACCAGGGGAATATAAAATTTTGGCCCAGCCCCCAAAACAACCAGCAGAGAGATTAAGGGGGCTGGGAAAGCAAAACCGGGGGCGGGAATACCCAAGAAGTTGACTTTTGGACCTGGTGTTTGCTTTGGGGGGGGTTTTTGGTTTGAGCGTCATCATAGTTTTTAAATTTGGAATGTTTCCAAATTGCGCGATTAAAGGCAACGTTGCCCTTGTGTTCATCCATAACAAGGACGGGCCCCCATAATTTTTCCCACCGCAGGCCCTCTTAAAAATGCAGATATGCTTAGTTGTTTTCCCTTTTAAATATTTGTGAAATGTAATTTTGGGTATTAAGTCCCGTGTATACATTTGGGGGGTTTTTTTTATTATATAATGTGAATTAATGGTCAATGTGCCTGTTGCGTGTGCCCTTATTGTATTTGCATGTGCATGTGTGCATGTGTTGGGGCCTGTGTGTGCATGTGAAGGGCATGTGCTGTGTGCATCACGGGTAACTTGTGAATTGTAAACTGTGTTTCCTGTTTCCCCACAGGTTCTGGTGCTGCTCTGTCATGCAGGGGAACCTGAATCAGGTGCCGGGTTGATAATGATGACATCTGTGTAATGGCACAGGAAGGTGTGCCAATTATTGGTCAGCCAATTGGGGTTCAACCCCATCAATGGGACAGCCCCGTCATCCTTTGTCCCTGTCCCTTTATGGAAGGAAAGGGGGATTGGGGGAATGTGGTATCTGTGGGCCCCCCCAGCAGCCATGGAGGCCCTGAGATGGTACCACACAGACAAAATCCCGGGGTTTCGTGGGGGCATCCGGGTGCGTGTCAGCGTACAGAGGTCTTACAACCTCAGCTATGTTTGGGGTGTCAAGGGACAGAGATGGAACGGTACACCCGACAGGGTCTGGGGAGCTGACAGCATGTCACCAGCCATGACTGACAGTTTTGTTTGACCTAATTTCACCGGGCATAGACAGGCGTTGTGGGGACAATTGATCAGTTCCACAACTACATGTCCATGAGCCAGGGGAAAGGTGGATGGTTGAGGGGGTGGGTGATCCCGCAACAGCAGCAGCTGGCAGTTGCGGATGAAAAACCGCCCCTAGTGCCAGCAGCAGCCCCAGCAATGTGGGTCTGTGCTGTCATTGCCCCCGGAGACCATGTGCACCGGGCGGAAAGGGATCTGTGTCCAGTCAACAAACACCTGCTTCTGATGACAGTACCCAGTCTGGATTGGTAATGGGGCCAGCCCCCGCAAGGACAGGGCCCCTGTTGGGGGACACTGATCTGTATGACCTGGCAGGACAGTCTGTGGCTGTCCACAAACACGGGATATGGCAGCCAAAGGGGGAACTGTGTGCATCCATACACACATGCAATTGACAACACCTAGGGCTACCGCAGCACACACTGCATCAACATTGCCCCACCTTGTACTGCTGTCCCTCACCAACACACATACACATACATGTCAATTGGTGGTATCAGTGGCAGACTCAGGCATACCAAGTTCACACCCTGTGCATATGATGAAACTGTGCCACCTCCTGCAATCTGTAACATCAGTGCAGGTACAGGTTAACATGTTGCTGATGCACAGGGTGACTACATAGACGTGTAGTAATAGTATCATGTTGTTAACAGTACTGTGTGCTGATATAATTGTGGGTATATCCCAGCATGCCTGATGCAGTAAGGGTATGATTGTCTTGTACTGTTTTCTACACCCATGGTAAGTACCATAGTGTATCATCTGCACATGTTTGCATACTGGTGGTAAGGATGTCAACAGAAGGCCACATACATAGGTAGCACAGGGATAAGGTAATGAAAGTATTGATACACAATGATGGACATGTAAACTGCAAGTGGCATGTTGCCCACACTGGACTCTGCAATGCAGATGTTTGAGGATGTTGATATGTGTGCAGTACTACATGACTGGTACAGGACACACAGGAGCACCCTAGCACTGCAAGCTCACATCTCATACCATGCTAGACAGCCCCAACACACAAAACTAACTTTCACAGGAGGGAGAGTCCCCATAAATGTCAGGGATACTGTGGTGGCAGGACAGGTAGCATACATCCTACTAAGTATGGAACCACTGAGTGAAGGCTCAGTGTCTTATTTGACATGTGTATTACTGCAGGTATGAGCACCTGGGTTTCCATCCGGTTATTGTACATCCTGTACATGGTCTGTACACTTGTGTGCTGAGACTGGACCCTGGCCATCTGACCTGTGTATTTCCATGTACATGTGTATAGTGCCTGCATATTTGCACTGTTACCTACTGGAAGTGGTACAGCTTGTTTGTTGTATAATGGACTACATGCAGCCCTGCTTACTGTAGCTTTGTTTGCATGCATGTTTGCTTGCTGTTACCCTGGAACACTGATCCCACCTGCAATGCAGATTTACAGAGCTTCTGTGGACTCCTAGTGACATCTACATAGCTTACTATATGTATGTCCATGTCTCACTTGACAGAACGTCACTGTTTGTCCTGTTCACATGTACGTTGCCTGTGACACATTCATATGACTTACCTGGCATTTGACCACGTGAGCAGTCATATATGCCAGTGCTAACTAATCACAGGCACTACACCCTCACATATTCACCTTCTGTACCTTGTTCTCCATTGGCCCTATGTGCTGTTAATCACCATGGCAATCACAATACTATGGTAGCATGTGCAAAGGTCACTTGTCAGTCACATCTATGGTACAGTTGTGGAATATGTGCGTCATGTGGCAATGTCACAGCTGCCACATGTACACAGTCAACCCTCTTCCCTACACATGGACGTACAACACATGTATGAGATGCAACCACATAGCCAAACTGGGGACTAAGCACTCTGAACCCAGTACTGGCATAACCTGTCATGTGGCATGAAATACTACAGTGACTACAATACCAGTCTGATGTAGACCTACACTGACAGCAATCCAAACACATGAACACACTGGGGCATTGGTGGAGCCTCAGAATAGCATCCTGCCTGAGCAGCAGACACCTCTGCAGCTGACACACAGGCATCGTTAAGCTGGAACACAGCAGCAACACATAGCACACAAATCCTGTGTGCCAAACAGTCACAGCCTATCTAGACAACACACCTGCTACAGTTGTGTTAGGTACCTTTATTGTCGGTACAGTGAGGTCGCTCACCAGGCTGAACAAAGTGAAGGTCACAGTGATATGCCCGTGGGGCACTATGGTCCACCACATAACACAAGCATACAGGTCAGTCAGAGGCATGGACACATATGACTCAGTCGTTGTCCATGCCACTATGGCTGACCTGTGATCTCCCTGGACTACATGATTGGGAACATAGAAGGGCTCTCTGAGCATGTGGCACAGGCTGGTATGACCCTGACCTTGGTTGGCATCATACCCTCACCAAGAATGCTGAAGTATTACTGAATGCTGATGAATTACTGTAGCTACAACACCCTAGCTGAAGGGTTCCCAGCATGTAGTCACTGCATTGCTATGGAACAACTTGTTACCACTCCCACAACAGGTGAAAACATGCAGCACCTGTTCATCAACAACATGTAGACTATATGCCCCAGACCAGATGTGTATCCCTCTGCTGGATGATACCATATACAACTCACTGTATACACATACCACATGCACCCCGAAAACCACAGTCATAATGTTATCCAGTGCAAATACCATTGGGGGGGGAAAA
>NW_025060357.1:0-5189 GCF_019279795.1 Protopterus annectens
AGATTTTGGTTTTAACTAGAGAAAAAAGCCTTATAATATTCAATATTCTTTTTCATTTACTTGTTTTCTCTTAAAACTTGTTACTAGATTAGGCTAATGGCCTTAACCCAGTCATTCCCTTAAGCAAGAATGAGAAAAAGCACAATTTTTGTTTTGTCATGCTCTTTTAACCAGAGTTTTCTTAGTTTTTTTTTTCTTACATACATTTAAGTGCCTAAATTTCTTAAAACTGAACAAGGAGAAAGAGAGATGAATAGAGAAAGAAAAAGAAATATGAGCACCTATTTACATGAGTATTCCCATTACATTTAAAAATAACTGAGGAAACTTTACTTTACAGCATGCAAAGAAAATCATGCAGTATTAAAAAACTACCATTAGGAAATTTTTTTTTTACTTAGTTAACCTTCAGCCTACACTTCCCCTCTCATGAATATTTTTCCGAACATTAATGACATGAATATATATTTTATAACATATGTTTTAGAGTCCTCTATGAGTCAAAAAAGTCCAATATTTCCAGATGTTCTTGTTCTGTCATGTTTCACAAATATAATTACTGCTTTGTAATCCCACATTTGCCAATTTCCAAGTTACTGATTTTATTCTCCAAACATTAATGACAAGAAGCAGGGCATATGTTTTAGAGTCCTCTACGAGTTTAACAAAGTCCAAAAAGTCCAATATTTCCAGATTTTCCTGTTCTATTCCTGTTCACCTCCATCTCCCAAGTCCTGTCTCAGCTTCATTTCCAAAGTGCTCTTTATTAGTCTACTCAGTCAACTTGTGTTTTTTTCTCTCTCAAGAATTTTCTGTTGAAACAGTGGAAAAGGTTTTAATGGCATAGTCTCTCTGTGATCATAGGTTCATAGGTTCATACTAGGCTATCTGCCCGAGGGCATTTACAAGCCTAGCCCAATAGTTTTGTATGGGGAACTATACCCATTATTTTGCTGTGCCTCTGTTGAGCAGTGACACTGAGGTAATCCCTGGGGTATATCTGCGATCTCCCATCCATTGGTCAATATTTCTCTTGAACAAGGCCAGCGAGGTGCTCTGCCTCACATATACCGGGATTTTATTCCACAGCATAGGGAGTCTTTGGGTGATGAATCTATCCCTCCAGCACGTCCTATTAATAGCCGTGTCGAGGTTTAAGTCTCCCGCCCTTGTGGCTCTGACGGATCTAGATTTTTTGAGATGAAGCATATTCATCAAATCTGGGTTTGACATGGCCTTGTATGTTAGGCAAAGGTCACCTCTGAGCAAGTGGGACTGAATAGAGCTGGAGTTCTTTCAGTCGGGCAGCATAGGACAGATGTTTGAGACCCTTTATCCTTTTGGTGAGGAACTTTTTTGGCCTCTCCAGCTGCTGCAAGTGTCGGGTCAGATACATTCCGAATGGGGCATTGTACTCAATCATTGGTCTGATGAGTGATGAGTATAGGGAGACTATGACCTCCCTTGATCTAGATGAGAATCCCTTCATGATAAGGTGGGCAATGTAGAAGGTCTTCCTAACTACTTTAGCTACATGGGTGTCGAATGACAGACTACTATCAACCTGGGTCCCCAGGTCCCTGATAACTTCTTCTGTGCTCAGTGGATTGCCACCTATTTGGTAGCTGGGGGTAACCTTGTTTTCCCAAGGGGTATGACTATGCATTTTTGGCATTTAACTTTAGGCCATGGCTCTGGCACCAGTTATCCGTTTCTGTGAGACCCTTCTGAAGGATATCTGTGTCAGATGTGTTTTCTTTTTCCCAGTTTGCAGTCATCTGCAAACTTTGTCACCCTAACCCTCCTGTGTTTGCTTGTATTTGGGAAAAGTAATGCCAAACAAGAGTGGGCCCAGGACTGAGCCCTGTGGACACCACTTGTGACAGGCTTTGAGTCTGACATGGCCAGCAACTCTGACCCTGTGGGTTCTGTCACTCAGCCAGTTTGCAACCCATCTTGTGATGTATGGGTTAACATTTAAGCTGATGAGTTTTTCAATGATACCCGAGGGGGGTATTGTATCAAGGGCCCCCCAGATCGAGGTAGGCTGTATGGACTCCCTTTTCCCCTCATCAATGGCTTTGGTGACTGTTTAAAAAGTCAACCAAGTTTAGAAGGCATGATCTGCCTTTGACAAAGCCAAACTGGGATGGATCCAAAGTCTGAAAATTTCCCCTATGTCTTTATTTATGAGGTCCATTATGATCCTCTCCATGGCTTTGCAGATAAGGCTTGTCAAGCTAATTTTTCCAGGGTCGGTGGAGGCACCGCCTTTGTGAAGTGGGACCACAGTTGCAGTGCCCACCCTGGAGGGGTATCCAGAGGTAAGACTATGATTAAACAGCTGTCCTAG
Organism: Protopterus annectens; assembly: GCF_019279795.1. NCBI lineage: Eukaryota > Metazoa > Chordata > Ceratodontiformes > Protopteridae > Protopterus > Protopterus annectens. The sequence goes on from NW_025060357.1 coordinate 2,354, forward strand.
CTGTGGGTTTAATTCCTGGAGTTTGGAGCACACAGCCGGGGACACCATCAGGTCCCATGGATGCTGTGTTTTTGCTTTGGAGAGCAGTTCTCATTTTTGGGGAGATTTTTGGGGGGCTGCAATTTTTTATAGATATCTCCCGTTTGGGGGGGGGGGAGTTTGCACTGAACCTGTCAGCCAGTATGTTGGCAATGTCTGTAGGATCAGTAATCTTCACATCATTTTGAACTAGTTCTGAGCATATCTGGGAGTTTCCTCCCAGGTTTCTAACATAGCTAAAGAAGGCCTTATGATTGTCTTTTGAGTCTTTAGCTATTTTTTTTCTCAAAATTTGCTTTGGATGATTTTATGAGAGCTCTTAGTTTTTTACTTATAGTGATCAAGGGTGTCTTACCTTTTTAAAGGGTTTTGCTCTATCTTGTAGTAGCTTCCTCCTTTTTTTGTAGAGTTTGTTTATGGCTGGGGTCCACCAGACGGCCTTGGGACAAAGAGTCTTTGTTTTGTTGGGATTGCCTTATCCATGCAGTCCTGCAGGTGCTGGTAGAAGGCATTTGTAAGTGATTCAGGGGTTGAGTACTGTTTTCCTCCCTTAAGGGACACCACACTAGTCTTTGGAAGTGTGAGGTCGCGTTTGGAGAAGTTCTTTACTGTGGTCTTTTTTTTTTCAGGTGGGGGTGGGATGAGGACCTCCAGCGAGATTAGTTTGTGATCTGATCTCACCAGTGAGGGGTATACTTCGGGGTTGAACATTGTGCTCCCCTGTTGTGATGATGAGATCAAGTATGTTATCTCCTCTTGTGGGGGTGGTGACTAGTTGTTCCATGGCATTTGAGTTTATGAATTCCAGGAACTTTTGGGCTAGGGGGTTTGGGCTTGAGTAGTGTTCCCAGTCTATATTAGGGTAATTGAAGTCACCTAGTATGATGGTGTTTGGTGATACATTTATCCCTCTAGTGTTTTCAGGAAGGCCATGTGAGGTTCCTGAGTTTGTGGGGGTGGCCTGTAACATGCTACAATTTGCAGAGCAGTCTTGCCTATGGTTAATTGCACCTGGATGGTCCCCGATGCATCATGCTTGCCACCAGTCTTGAGGTGTGGGTGTTTTTGATGAATATGGATACCCCCTCCTTTCTTGGTATTGTCCGGTTTTTGGGGGCCCGGAGCATGATAAGAGGTAAAACCTGATAGTGCTGGGGTGCTCTCAGGAGCCTTGAACCAGGTTTCTGTCACTGCACAGACATCGATGTTCTCCATACTGAGAAGGGCCTCGAGTGTGCATTTTGAGATTTAGACTTCTGGCATTGAGCAGCATTACCCTTAGTTTTTCCTTTTTGTGTTCTAGGGTGGTAGGTTTAGAATTTGAGCCTTGCCTAAAAAGGCACTATGGGGTGGGACCCTTTTGCCAATATCCAGAATCCCAGGGTGACAGGTGCAAGCCGCCTTTGGCAGCGTGGCTTGTCCAGCATGTCATCCCAGGCAGACAGACATTGGATCCCCCTTGGATGACACCAGAGTTTAAGCCAATTGTCAAAGCTGATCATCTTATCTCTGTATTGTGGCATAATTCTTGGTGAAGGTAGGATACTGCTCAAGGTCAGGGTCATACCTGCCTGGGCTACATAATCAGAGAGCTCCTCAATGTCTCTTTTCATGTAGTCCAAGATGCCTCAGGTCGTTACACCAGCCTGGACAATGACTGAGTCGTTTTTGTACCAGCTGTGGAGAGACCTGAGTGCTTGCCTTATGTGGCGGATTCTAGTGACCGACAGGCAGCTTACTGTGACCTTCTCCTTACTCAGTCTGGTGGCGGGGCGCCCGTGTGTCTGACTATGGAGTCACCAATGACTAGTGTGTCTGGCATTGTGTTTGGCCTTAAGGGCTGTGACTGTTTGACACTCTGACTGTGAGGTCTATGTGTTGCAGGTGTTGTGTTCTGAGGTGGTGGTTGTTTGGGTGTCTGCTTTGGTGGCCTCTGCTGTTTTGGTAGATTTTGATCAGAGCCCGTATGTCTTTGTGTGTTTATGTGTATGATTTGAGGTTGTGATGGTACTATGTGAGACTGGGTCTATAGTGTGTGTGGTAACCTTCTCCTCCTGACTGGTCTTGCCAGTCCTATGTTGAGAGAGCTCAGCCTCCAGTTTGGCCGTATAGTTGCATCTCTCGCATGTATTTGTGTTTTGTGGGAGGAGGAGAGGGTTGTCTGTGTACATGAGGCAATTGTAACATTGCCTCAATATTCCCAGGTTCACCAGCTGAGCAGGAGAGGACACTAGCAACTGATCCCTCGACATGCTAGAAGGACTAGACAAAAAAACTTTAAAAGAGATTCCAGGGGACGTGGGTGACCGAGAAATCAAGTGACTGAGTCAACAAAAAGAAGAGTCTCCTTCTGTTTCACAGCACACTCTGTTTGACAAACTTTTGTATTTTTTTCCCAAGAATGTACTTCATCAAAAAATATTGTCGTCCCTCCAGGGAAAAATATTTTGAAGATTGCTGGGTACAGCGGTTTGAATCTCATGCCTGCTTCTCACATTCCCTGAATAATGGAATAAATTTACTTTTCTGCCTGGTGTACAATGAATAGTAATTCTCCACAAACATTCTGCTGTCTCCCACTATTAGTACTTTGTCCTTCTGCAATAGTTTGTCAGAATCAACTCCTTCTCCTGGTAAGATTCCATCTTTACTATTAAACATCTAGGTTGTTTCTTCAGGTTTTTGGGGCAAACAATGTGCCCTTTCAATTAACAATTCCTGTTATGGAATTACCAGTTCAGTTGTTTTTTGCTTTTTTAAAATTAATACATTCTGTTCCTTCCAGCCAGGCAGAAAA
>NW_025060358.1:0-4794 GCF_019279795.1 Protopterus annectens
GGGGGGGATAGCCTAGTATGAACCTATGAACTTATGAAGATACAAATTGTACAGGACACTAAGGATAATCACAAGGCTTTCTTAACTGATGGTAGGAACCTTGTTGGGAATTCACAGATGTGCTCTGAATCACTCAAATATTACAAACACCTTACAAAACACACACATTTTGCCAACATCCACCTGACAGGTGCAGTGCAAACCCCCCCCCAAAATGCAAAATATCTATCCCAGCAGACAAATGGCCCCCTGTCATTGCAGATGCTGAGGTAACAGCCAGCTTCTACAAAGCAAAACACACAGCGTATGAGATGGTGTCCTGGGCTGAGTCCAACATGGACTCCAAGAAGAATGGAATGCCAAATAATACTACTGCTCAATGTCATTCTTACCACAGGATATGTACCCAAAGAGCAGTGTACAACAACAGTGGTCCTTCTCAACAAAGGTGTTGCTTGAATGGATACTGCAAACTACCACCCCAGAATCCTGACAAGCTTGGTCTGCACAGCTATGGAAAGGATCAGCATGTCCCCAGACAAAAAATATTGGGGACCTACTGACACGACCCTACCCAGTGTGGCTTTCAAGTGCAGATCCTGCCCTAAACATGTTTGACTCATTTGAAACAGTCATTAAGGTCATTGATGAGGGAATGTGGTCCAAAAGCGTAGCTGGACCTTGCAAAGGCTTCCATACAATCCCCCCGTGTTCATTATAGATAAGCTCACCAGCTTAAATATAAACCCCTATGTCAGTAGAGGGTTGCAAACCAGACCAAGGACAGAACTGACATGGTCAGAATGCTGCAGCCATGTCAGACTACAAACCAGATATAACTGGCATCCCACAAGGCTTGGTCCTGGGACCTCCCTCGTTTGGTATATATGTCCCATAGGTACAGGCCAACATGGAAGGACTGTGTCTGAATGTTTGCAGAGGACTACAAACTGGCCACCATATCTGACCCTCCAGCTGACACAAGCATCCCACAAAGGGCCACATAGAAACAGACAACTGGTGCCATAGCCATGTCCAAACTAATTGCAGAAAAGTGTATAGTCAACCCCGTGGATATACAGTAAGTGCCCACCAATTACCACAAGGTGTTAACCCATTAAGTATTAACATGTAATAGAGACCTGGGGACACAAGTTGATATCCTGCATTGGACAAACATGTGGCTGTAGTGTTACAGAAACATACCATATACCCACCTAATCATGAAGCATGTCAAATCTAGATAAAGGGGGGTCATTGTGGCTCTGCACTCATGCTTCAGCAGGGTTACACTTGACTACAATAGCCCCTGTGGGATGTACCTCAGCAGACACCTCCATCAATGTAAAGTCCCCAAAGTACCTCACCAGGAGTATCAAAGAGCTTGAACAGATGCCATGTGTTGCCTGATTAAACAAACTGCAGCTCCACACTGCCATACTGCCCACCCAGAGGCAAGCTGTGCCTGATGTAAAAAGCCATGTCCAAGCTGGAATCAATGAACGTGCTGCACCTTGTACAATCTGAATGGCAGTGAGCTATGCACATGAGAGACCTGAACCCCAGCACTGACATACATAGGACAAGCTGTACTGAATGATCCATAACACACAAGCCACCCCACTTTTGAGTAAACTCCCAGTACAGGTTAGCCAGAGAGTCATTGTTTTGAGGGGGGGGATGGGAGATGGTAGGTTTACCCTGGGTATCACTGTTATGTCCAGGTAGACGGGAAGTATACTAACCATGACATATGTCATGGCAAACTCCAGTTACAATGTGGGGAAGGACAAACACACTCTCCAAAGCATTAAAAATGGCCTAGGGCACATCGCTAGTGTTTGCCAATGTACACCTATGTTGTGGAATACACTACCAATGTTGGACAAGCCTGGTTTAAGTAGTTCATATCTGAACATAATGCAACATGGTCAGATGTGCACGACTGGCCCCTAACCAGTCTGTTGTGCTCACTATGAAAATGTAAAGCAGTGATAGGACTAAATCCCAGGATACTGTCCACCACAGTGAAAGTACTGAACCAGTACACTATACCGTACTACAGTGTTAGGTCAGTATGAAAGGATGTTGACAACTGTATGCAAAGTATCCCATGCAAACCCTGCAGGCACAGTATAACCCTTGTTGTGTTCAGATACAAAGCATTTGGACAGTAAGTATACAACATGACACACAACACACAACCATAAACGTGAGATATTGTTGAAGTTCACACTCATCCACAAATGTGGTGGGCTGCAGAGTTCAACATATGGAAAGTTCACACTGGGCATGCTCCCCGTCTTTGATAAACGAGCCATATGTCAGACAACATGCCAGGGAAAAGGGCTGAACTGGGCATGCTCACACACTTAGGCCAAATCTCAGTTTAGCAGTTGGCCACACATATCTGGTATTTTGCGTGTTATTCCAGGAACCAACCACATTACAGCAATCTGCCCAGTGCACACAGTTAAATGACTACAGAGACATAAGTGATATAGTGGATCCCTCTCATATTCAAACATCTTCCACAGATACACAAGTTGTTCATAGAAACAGGGAATGCTATGGCAATAAAGACCTGCAAACAGTCTATCAGCAACAAATATTGTGCATCTGACAATTAAACATATGGGTGTAGAGGTCAACACTAGGCTGTTTGCCCTAGGGAATGACAGCTTAGCCAGAGTGTGGCTCTGCCTCCCATACAGTAGGCTACTGTGCCACTGTAAAGTAGGTCACATAAGGCCCCGTGTGAGGCTAGTGTGTGCCTGTCAAGCAGGGACACAGTGGAGATCCCAGGGTTGAATTTGCTAAGCCACATCCATGTTGTTGGTGTGTGCTGGAAGAGGGTTGTGAGGACCTCTAACAGTAAGGGGGGAAAAACAGACTGAGGGGCCTTATCTGCATTGTCTGGACAATTTCACTGTCAACACTTTTTGATGATTATGAGGGGTTGAAGTGTCGTGCCAGTACTGTTCAGAGATGTCCTCCCTCTGTGGGCTACTGCTCTGCAATGTATTAGCTCACTCTTCTGTTGGACAGCTCATATATGGCTGGTGTACACCTGAAAATGTCCTGTTGTGGAGGAGTCATGGGTATATTTGGGATAGCATGATCAATGCAAACCTTCCACATGCTCATAGAATGCAATTGTCAAGATTATGCAGAGTGGCCTGTATACTCCCAGCATGGGTCCTTTGAAGTCTTCCACCCCAGTCTTCACAAGTGTAAAGTCTGCTTTTGATAAATACACTTTGTTTGCAGTGACAACCTTGCCTGGGGGGGGGGGATGGGATATGGATGTCCAGGGAAAGCTGGGTATGGTCAGATATCAATAATGGTGGTCTACCTCTGGTGTGGAACAGTGAGTACCCATGTTGCAGATGGTCAGGTGCAATATTTATTCCCCTTTTGGCTGTGGTGAGTGTTTCCTGCACATGGACTCACAAAATTTTAGTGGCTGTAGGGTAATGTTGTAGAGGCCTGAGTAGTTCCCCCACACAATATACCTGTACCTGATTAACAACTGGAATGGTGTATGTGAACACCTGCATATCTTGGCACTGTTCCCAGGGGAAACAAAGTGTGTTTCCTGGATGTGGGAGGGTGGTCGGAAATGGTTTGTGTGTGTTACAGGTCCTGTGGTCAAAACATGGTATAGAACATAACCTGCCAGTGCTGATGTGCATATCTGACCCTGAAAGGGGGCTGCAACTGCATATATCTGCTATCCCCCACCTGACAGGGAGTACTAGATGTACATACCTCTGTAGAAATAATGATGTCAGCACCCTATAAATACTGCCGGTGCAGAACAGATGCCCCGAATTCAGATATGCTCTGCTAATGTCTCCCTCAAGTGTCATAATATAGTTAGGTAGGGGGTTTTAATCCTGCAAATGCTCAGGGGGGGGGTGGGGGGGGGGGGGTTAGTGTGTGTGCAACTCTGTGTGTCAGAAATGTCCCTTTTGGCAACTAGAAGAACACACAGGATGCACATTACCCTTTCTAAACACTGATGATGCCAGCACCCTATAAGTACAGCAGGAGAAGGGAAACCCCCCAGTAATGTGAATAGCGCTCTGCTAAAGGCCCGTCTTGAGGTTTAAAATAGTTAGGTAGGGGTTTTAATCCTGCAAATGGCAAGTGTGTGTGTTTTGTGGGGGGTTAGTGTATGTGCAATTTTGTGGAAATGTCCCTTTGGCAACTGGGAAACACACTACAGGATGCACATTCCCTTTCTAAACACTGATGATGTCAGCACCCTATAGTACAGCAGGAGAAGGGAAAACCCCCCAGTAATGGAATAGCGCCCGCTTCGTCCCTCTTGAGTGTCATAACATAGTTAGGTAGGGGGTTTTAATCCTGCAAATGGCAAGTGTGTGTTTTGTGAGGGTTAGTGTGTGTAATTCTGTGGGAAATGTCCCCTTTTTGGGAACTGGGAAAAAACTACAGGATGCACATTCCCTTTCTAAACACTGATGATGTCAGCACCCTATAAGTACACAGGAAGGAAACCTCCCAGTAATGTGAATAGGGTCTGCTAATGTCCGTCTTGGTGTCATAACATAGTTAGGTAGGTTTGAATCTGCAAATGGCAAGTGTGTGTGTTTGTGTGAAGGGGGGGTTGGGTGTGTGCAACTGGGAAAAAACACTACAGGATGCACATTCCCCTTTTTCACTGATGATGTCAGCACCCTATAAGTACAACAGGAAAAACCTCCCAGTAATGTGAATGCCCTGGGGTGTGCAATTACATGTGGAAACCCCTTTTTGGGAACCCTACAA
>NW_025060359.1:0-5060 GCF_019279795.1 Protopterus annectens
GTATCTAAAAGTAACATGTACCTAAGAATTTACACCTGCTCTCTAACATGAAATGTAACTGTAAATTGTTCATTAATAATATTGTGACTGTATCCAAAGGTAACATGAACCTAAGAAATTACACCTGCTCTCTAGCATGAAACATAATTGTAAATTGTTCTTCTTTTCTATATTGTATCTGTATCTAAACTTTGTAACATGGAGCTTTTCTCCCGGGCCTCCACTGAAAACGAGCTCCTTGAGCCCAGTGGACATCCCCAGTCATCAAACTGGAAATAAATAAATAACTGGTACCCCACCTAAGCACCATGTTCAATCTTAGCCTCACCTCAGGCTTTGTTCCCACAGAATGATGCACAGTGATGTTAATCCCACTCCACAAAGGGGGAGCCACCACGGACCCTGGGAACTACCACCCCATTAGCCTAATGAGCTTGGTCTGCAAGACCATGGAACATATCATCATGGAACTTATAAACAAAGACATTGGTAATCTCCAAACTCTAGACCCCACCCAGTTTGGGTTTGTAAAAGGCAGATCATGTCTCCTAAACCTGATAGGACTTTTTTGAAGCAGTCACCAAAGCCATAAACGAGGGTAAGGTGGTTCACACAGCCTATCTAGATCTCCCCAAGGCTTTTTCACCATCCCCCACTCTGGAATTATAGATAAAGTCACTAAACTAGGTATAAATCCCTATTTCACAAGATGAGTTGCCAAATGGCTCACTGACAGAACCCACAATGTGAAAGTAGCAGACTCCAAATCTGACTTCAGACCAGTGAAAAGTGGAGTACCACAGGGTTCAGTCCTGGGTCCTCTCCTGTTTGGTATCTACTTTTCTGAAGTACAGGCTAACACAGAAGGTCTTTGGCTAATGAAGTTCACAGATGACTGCAAACTAGGAGCCATAATCAAAACTCCTAATGATGTGGACATCCTACAAAATGGCCTCACTGAGACAGATGCCTGGTGTCAAATGCATGGCCTCAAGCTCAATACCAAAAAGTGCATTGTTATCCTCTTTGGTAAAAACTCTGTACCCATGAGCTATCGCATAGGTGGTAGTCTACTTAACACTGAAAGTGTGATAAGAGACCTTGGGGCACAGGTGGACAGTAGTCTCTCCTTTGATAATCATATCACCACAGTAGTCAGGACATCCTTCTACATGGCACACCATCACAAAAGGTTTCTCATCCATGAAAAAAAGAGGTCATTGTTACCCTCTACTCATCACTCATTAGACCCATTTTAGAGTACAATGCCCCTTTTTTGCACCCCACCACATCTACAACAACTGGAAAGGACACAGAAATACCTCACAAAGAGGATTTCTGGCCTCAAACAGATGCCCTATGCAGACCATCTCAAAAAACTCCAGCTTTACTCTGTCACATATCACCTACTCAGAGGTGATCTCTGCCTAACATACAAAGCTATGTCAAACCCTGAGCTTAAAGAAATCCCAGTCCCTCCAAGCTACATGCTCTAGGGACCTAAACCTTGTCACCAAATAAACAGAACATGGAGGGATAAGATTCCTGTCCCAGGGGCTTATAGTCTGGAACAAACTACCTATCTATATCAAACAAAGCTCCTCATTAGCACTCTTCAAAGAAAAATCTTGATGACTGGATGGAAATAGGCAATTCACCTAGGGGATCACCTCTGGCTCTGCTCGACAGGAGCACTGGAAAATAATTTTCTTGGGTGGCGAAAGCCAAGGGTACACCTTTTGGCTGAGCTTATAGGCCCTGGGGCCTTCAGCTAGTACCTACCTATGAACCTATAAGCCAGGGTACCTTTTTGGCTGGGCTTATATGAACCCTAGGGCCAATAGCCTAGTACCTACCTATGAACCTATGAAGCCAGGGTACCTTTTTGGCTAGGCTTAAATAGGCCTAAGGCCCAACAGTCTAGTACCTACCTATGAACCTATAGAATGTAGATTTTAATTATTGTTTTGTCAAAGTTCTTCATCTCTGTGGACTCTCTGCTTCACTGGAGTATCAACTGAATAGTCTTGTACTTTCCTATAATGTTACTGCACTGATTTTGTAGATTCTGAGGGTGTCAATCAATAATGTTGAAAAGGGATGTTGAATGGTCAAATACTCACATAGACATCTAGAAAGTAGGCCTTGACTGAAGTTTGTTTAGGTCAACTGGCCTTCTCTAGCAGCATTTATTACACTGTCCACATATACAGCTATGAGTTTTCTATATTCCTGTTTGGGGGTGGGAGATACTGTTTATTATTTATGGGATAAAAGGAATTCTAACATATGAGTATGGAGTTAACGGATCAAAACTACTGCTGAAATGTAAGGGTGTAGCTAGTTCTATACAGAAGGGTACCTGAATATATAACCTGTTCACACAGCACACCAGTACACTCTTCAGTGTGTTTAGTAGTAAACCTGCAGAGTTTAAGGCACAAAACATGGAGAAAGTGCTACCCTGCTAATTAATGTCATTGCTTTATATGAACTTATTTTTTGGGAATCGTTTAATATGACATTCCCATTTTCAGCAGACCACACTTCTCCATATGAATATGCACAGCTATGCAAACTCTGTGATGGTAAGTTGTTTCTTGACAGAGGTAAAGGTTCATAGGTAGGTACTAGGCATTGGGCTGATCATTTCAAGCCTAGCCAAAAAAACCCTATTCAAAGTTTCCCTCTAGCCTCAAGGAGGGCAAGACAAGATAGACTCTAGCCAAACAATTATTTAGGTTTACCTTGAAGGTGGTAGGGAGCTAGTCTGCTTGACACGTAGTGGGAGTTTATTCAGGCGAGGTATACATTTGGGATACAAATCTATATTACTTGAATATGTCTTGTATTCATCTGCTGATGGTTTAGTCCCTTTAACCAAGTATTTGATACCATAGGTTTGTGAAGGAAAGGAGATCAAATAAGTTGGATTTTCATAACATGAAAGTCTAGACATACTTCTTGATTGAGGACTCTGTGAAACTGAGAACAGAGAAAGGCTGTCTGTGTCTCCTGAGAGCTAAGATTTTTGAGGTCTCATGCTGTGCAGCCATGTTTAGATAAATACATGCCAAAGGTGCATTATATTCAGTAATGGGTCTGATAAGACCATTGGGTGGTTAAGCTTTGGTGCAGGGGTGCGTGCCCACTCCTTTTGAAAACCACCTGTACTTCCATCTCTGTCACCACTTTTAGTAGTACAACATATGCTGATCTTCACTCTAGCTACTAAGCTGATTTTAGTCTTCAATCGCCAGTTCAGCATAGTAGCTAAAGAGGCCGAGAATAAACTACAAACTACAGTGAAAATCATCATACCTTACTGTAATGCTGTGGATGGCAGGAAATCATCAGTCAGTGGGGAGGCGAGTTATATTTTTTTTCCACAGTCCTTTCCTTGAGTTTAGAATGAGGGTTACTGGCTACAACAGTGATTTAACTAACACGAAAATGAATAAATAAATAAAATAAAAAGAAAAGAAAAGAAAGAAATAAAGTTTCGATTTAAATTTATGGATGCACTCTCCCTCGTCGTGTCTGCCTGCTTAGTATCAGATCCATCATGCACCCAGAGCATTGCATGAGATTATGATTTCGAAATGGGAACACATGACTTTTTTTTTTAATTGGAATTACCAGAAACCAGAAAGTAAAACATTTTTCATTGTAGGGTTTCTGGCATAAAGCATTAGTTATAGCGGCTTGCTTTAATGTTTACCATTGCTGGTCGGCAGTCAAAATAGTAGTAGGGCACTACAGATGTGGGTAATCTCACACACACACACACACACACACACACACACACACACACACACACACACACACACACACACACACACACACATGCACAGTATTTCATTCTACCCTTTCTTTAGATATTATTTTAGCAGATATGTTTACATGTTTACATTTTCCTACTTGAACCAGAAATAGTTTTTGTGTCCTGTCGTACATTAGTACTGAAGATGTTGTGGTGAAAATAATTAAAACGTGGGGCTGCAAAATCAGCCATGTCAGATTTTATTATTAACAAGTATTAGTGTTATCAGGGCTTTATTATTAATAATAGAACATTAGTGCTGTCAGGGAGAGTTTAATGCATTTTGTCAAAACCTGTCTCTGACTGAGTAGCAGGAATACTCATGAATAGTTGTGGAAAAATATTCTGTTTCTGTACAGTGAAAACATAAGTGTGATTATATTGATCAAAATAAATCAACCTTGCACAATTACAAACACAGAAAACATTATTATTTCAAGGAATGACTCTCTGTTTCATATTTTAAAATGCAGCCCGATCTAGAATTCTGCATCTCTGTTATAAAGATGCAGCCAAGTGCAATTTAATTAAAAAATAAAAGTTTTGAACACTGTTAATGTTCTTACATTACTTTATGAGTTCATACTATAGGTAGGTACTAAGGCCCAAAAGGCATTTATAAGCCTAGCCAGAGATGTATTTGGATTTCCACACGCCCCTTAGATTGGTTCCCTGTGCCTCTGTCCAGCAGAGCCACTGGAAGTGATTCAGGGGTAAACTTTCTGTTTCCCATCCATAAATCAAGGTTTCTCTTGAAAGTGTTAACAGGAAACTCTGCCTAACAGATTGAAATCTTGTTCCAAAGCAAGTCTCTGGACAGAATTGATCCTCAACATGTCCCTGTTATTGTTGTGGTGAGGTTTAGACCCTAGAGCATGTGGCTGGGGGATAAGATTTTCTTGGGTGGAGCATGTCCATCAAGTCTGGGTTGGACATGGCCTTGTATGTCAGGCAGAGATCCTTGTGAGTGGGCAGTATGCAACTGAGTACAGCTGGAGTTTCTTCAGTCTAGCTGCATAGGGCATCTGTTTGAGGCCAGTGATCCTCTTGGTGAGGTACTTCTGTGGTCTTTCCAGGTGTTGCAGGTGTCTTGTAAGGTATATCCCAAATGTTCTTACATTACTTTATAGGTTCATAGGTAGGTACTAGGCCCAAAGGCATTTATAAGCCTAGCCAGAATGTGTTGGATTTTCACCGCCCCCCTTAGATTAGTTGGAATGGGGTCAGTGATTGTAGG
>NW_025060360.1:0-4966 GCF_019279795.1 Protopterus annectens
TGGGGGCCCAAAATTTTTAAAAAATTTTTTTTTGGCCCTTTTTCCTTTTTGGAAAACCAAAATTTTTAAAAAAGGTTTTGGGTTTCCAAGTTTTTTAAAAAAAGGTTTTTTTTCAAAAGGGGGTTTTAAATTTAAATGAATTTAAGCCAAACCCCCTTTTTAAAAAACCACAAACCCCTAAAAAGGGGGCAAAATTTGTTTGGCCAATTTTTTTTTTTTGGGGGTTTAATTAATTTTAAAACTTTTTGGGGGAATTAATAAAAAAAACCCTGCAGTCAATGGGAATGTAGTGTAGACTAAAAGTACTTATAAGATGTTAATTGAGGTTTCTTTCACCCTACTGTATGTGCATAAAATGCAATTCCACACTCAATGGGTATGTGTAATCTCAAAACATTTGTTGGGACATATGTCCTATTGTTCTATAAATATCTGCATTCACTTTGATGCATGTGCCCTGTTCAAACACCACAATCATGGTGGCCTGTTGCCACCAATCATCCCTGCATGCTGTTGGAATGTCCACTGTTGTTCAATATATGTTTTTATGCTTGCTGTTCAACTGTTGGAACCTTGGTGTGTTGGGTTAATGGGAATATTACTGCATGCTGTTACAACTAATTTGGAATGCTGTTGTTTATGTTGTAATTAAACACACCTAATCACAGAACGTATGGGAAGGCCGGTCCGAGCGGACCCACCTGTCCCTTTTCAGCTGGTGAGTGCACCTGGCACCAGCAGGTCCGGTGCCCAGCCGGGATCCCCTCCTCCTTGGTCCTGTGCCACCTTCTGGTGGAAGCCTGCAGGGGGTGGGGCTCTCCCCCCATGCAAGGGTGGGGAGAAGGGCCACCTGTCACCCTTCAAAAGGGGCCGGGCTGTGGTGTGTGGGAGATCCAGCGTTCAGTTCCCCTATGCCAGCTCAGGTGAGTGGCGCTCACTGAGCCTGCCCATCCTATGCAGCCCCAGCACAGCCACCCTCGGGGCTGTGAAGGTGCAGTGGTGACTGCCCATGGGTGGGGATCTCAGTTCCACTGTTACCATCTGTGGGTTCATGGGCTTGCAATTTCCAAACATCCGTCCCCGTCAATTGTGTTCACCCACCCCATGTGTCATAGACCGTCCCTGTATGTCTTGTTTGTCTTGTCTGTTTACCTCCCCCCTACCTCCCCAAATATATCTACTTCCTCAACCTCACTTTCCACTCTCACCTGAAAATAAAAAGGGGAATCTGTACCCACCAAAAAAATTTCGCCCCCTACATAGCTGCCCATTTCACACATGTCCTGGACATGTAAACTGATAATTATAATTGGCAGTACAACATACTTTGTTGTCCTCACCCCTCTCAGGGGGGGAAGGTTTCAAATTTCACTCCAAATTTTTTCAATGCACAGCTGTTGCTGGGAAAGAAATGGGCAGCTATGGACCTTCCCTACACCATTTCCCGCACATCCCCAAACTTGTTTCCTACTGTCTTCCCCTTTTTGTTGCCCCTTTTTTACCACTTTCCTATCTCCCCATTTTCTTTTCTTTCAAAGAAATTAGTGGGGAGTAAGCACTTTTAAGCAGTAGTAAATGGGTTTTGGGATTTTGGGTTAGTAAAATTTTTTTAAACCCCGCAAACCAAAACCCCTTACAACTGCTTAAAAGTGCCTTAGTCACTCTATGTCAGGGCCCTTGTTCTGCTCAGCAGCAAAATAAAAAACCTCTGTCAGTCTCAAACCCCAGACCATTGACACAATAGACTGCATGTACCACTAAGCCACAGCAGATATACAAAAACCCTTGGTGCTAAATAAATATATCATGCATTACAATGATGAATGTAAAGGAAAATAGGAAGGCCATAACACAAAGCTTGTTCTGTGGATCTTTACCAGCAATTGTTGTGGAATTGCATTACATGATGTGAATATGAGAAGCAGCCATTCTAGCAGAATAATGTTACAGAGCACTTTACAACCCACACAGTATCATAGCAGGACAACAGTGGCAAATCTGATTAGGGCAGAGGCCATACTCCTAACTGTGACTACTTTACAGGGATGTCCCTGATTGTGAAACATATTTAGCTGTGTCCTCTGAATCCCTCTGAAAAGTACTAACAGTCAAAAAGGGTGGGTATTACACAATGAATACTGACAATAATAACAGTAGACACGCTTGTACTTCAAAAAGGGTACTAATCCATATGCACTGCTTTACTCAAGTCTACACTTACTGTCTCTATTATGTGTAAGGTGTACTTCACTTTTAACTACCTATCCCTGACTCCATGCAAAGATGTTTCTGAGTGTTTCATAGGCCTGGCAGAGGCACAAACACACATGTATAGCAGCTATCCTGCTGTTACACACTCTGCAAATAGCTTTGATTGGACTTCCACAAGCATACCCTTATGTAGGAGTACAACACAGAAATACCAAAGGATGTAGCCATGTACTGGTAGCAACTGACTGTAACAATGCCATTGTACTAGTGATGAAAACACCTGTGGGTTGCACAGGCAAAGAATAATAGTGTAACATTTGACTACCATCTGGATAGGTTCACAGTTGGGAACTATGCAGACAGACCACCTGCCTTGATAAACTAACAGGTACACACCAATCATTTAAGTCCAGTAAGATAACATTCACACAATAATACATAATGCTCTCTGTATGTCAGCATCCCCCCACACTTTAAATACACTTGTGTGTTTAGGGTCTACAAAGGATGTAGTTAGGCATACACAGTATTGGAATTGTCCAGTTGTCCTGTGAACCCTGTGCTAATGTCAACAATAAAACCACAAACCCTGCAGAAGTGAGTACATTAATATTCACAGTATAACAGTTCATGTGCCAAAAGAATACGTCTCAATAACTACGTTTGTATGGCAGTTAATTATATGAGTAGAAAAGAAACTACATAGTCACATAAATGTTGTGTAAGCATTTGTAGGGGTGAGTTAAACTCTACACTGATAGCTCTGTACTGCAAGTGGCAACAGTCAGGTCTGAGTACAACATGTACATCACTGTCTACACCTATAGCTTCAGATATAAAAGTATACCAACCTTCTGACTTATACAACAGTGTCCAGCAAACAAGCATGGGCCCCACTCTGGAAATCTGAAAGGGCTACCCCACATACTTTGCAATTTATAGCATTGGGTTGCTATGACAGTGAGTACTGCAATTACCAACAGCAGGCTGTATGCATTTACAAATGCTGGGCACCAATTGGTTCAAAGGCATCAATGCACATGCCCGATACCTATAAAGCAGACTGTACTTTTCCCACATGCAATCATTACATTGCATGTCAGCAACTCTAGAACTGAGAGAGTGACAAAATTACAATAAAGAAATCACAAGTAAAAATATATTTACAATTATAACCCAATATATTATTAAAAAAAAACAAAATAACAATAATAACATAATAAAACTTTAAAAAAAATTGTCAAAGCAACAGACAGACCTGAAAGTGAGTAACAGGTATGTAACAGATTTGTAGTTACAGTAGTAGATGTTTATGAATAGTACTGTACATACTAAAATGCATATGTGGCAGTGGGATATGCATGATGCCTGTAACTACTGCATGGACAAATTAGTGTTTAAGCTGTGTTTTCAGTTTTTTTGGACATAACTTTTTGAAAAATATAAATAAAAAAAAAATTTTTTTTTTCCCTTTAAAAAAAAAAAAAAAGCAAAAAAAAAAATATTTTTCAAAACCCTTTTTTTTCTGAAACAAAATGTTTATTTTCTATGGTTTTGTAAAAAATTTTTTACGGGGATAATAATGGAAAAAAGTTTTGGAAAAAAAGTTTTAGGGTGCAAAAAAACCCCTATATAAACTTGGATGTGACAGAGTAAGACATGCATGATAGTCACATAATGTGTTAGCATTGGCAACTGCGTACCAGGCTAGTATAGTAATTTTGCATTTGCGGGTATAAAACTCCTGTACTATTACTGTATGCACAAAAAACTGTCCATGTTGTAGCAAGGCCCAACAGGTCATCCTGAGGTGTACAGACTTACAACAGTGTGGACCTGTGTGTGTATGGCACAAAATATGGAAGATATTTATGTGTCTGATAAATTAGCATCTGAACATGTGCATAAAACAAGGGACATACTGCAACTGTTTGTGAAGGTGGACATTTATATGTTGGTGCAGGTTTTATGTGCATTTTTATATTGTTGTAGTGTGTGGCAAACAAGACAGCATACAGTGCTGGCATATGCATTTTTTTAAACGCTGGGTATGTTTTGTTAGGTTTTTTTCCAGAATCCTGCTAAAGGTACATGGGCTGAGAATACCTTTGCATTCTGCACAAGACTGTGCAATATCATTACATAACTGCATCCTCTCAACCTTTGCATAATTGATATTCCCACCATGAAAAGGGGGACTGTATATGTGCCCATATGTATATCTATATGTACACCAATGGATGTTCATATATGCGCTCAAGCTCAATGTTGTAAAATTTTCCATCCCTTTGTTAAAACCCTGTACCCCTGAACTACCCCATAGGGGGGAGGCTACTCAAAAAAGTGTGATAGAGACTGGGACACAGGTGGACAGTAGTCCCCTTTTATAATCACAGTGCCACACTAGTCATGTAAACTGGTTTGGGCCACATGTCATAGAAAAGGTGTCATCCATGGAAAAAAAAGGTCAGTGTTCCCTGTACTCATCAGTCATAACACCCATCATAGAGTAAACCCATTTGGCCCCTGTTGGGAAATGTTTAAACCCTCCCCGAAGAAAAAACATACAGTGGAAATCCCCCCCCCCCCCCCCCCCCCGGGGGGGGGGGCCCAAAACCCAATTACCTCAAAAAAAGAAAAATAATTACCAAAAAAACTTTTTAAAAACAAAAAAATGGGGCCCCCCTATGCAGGGGCTGTCTTACAAAAACCAACAGGCCCCACCCCCTTGTTTTTTGGCCCCTAAAACCGCCTT
>NW_025060361.1:0-5027 GCF_019279795.1 Protopterus annectens
ATGTTTACTGATTCATATTTTTTGGTATAACTGGAAAAAAACTAATATATTATTGTGCAGTCATATTCCTAATATAAGATGGTTTATATGAACAATGGCGTTCTGCCAATTGGTCAATCTGAATAGAAAACATTTCATTTACAGGTGATTTTAGCTATCCCAGTACTGTCAGATGTACTGATGACACTTATGCCAAAAATGTATGGAAATTGTATCCTATCACATTTTACATCTTATAACTGAATCAACTAAAGGTAATAATATCTTGGACCTAATTAGACCACATCTAAAATGATCTCGATATCATTATTTCATCAGTTTTGGGGTCTTCAGATCATTGTTCAATCATATTTGATTTATCATCTTCTTGGAAACTAATTCAGTTTCAAACTAATAAAACACCAAACAACAGAGAGTACTGAAAACCATATAAACTGCAAAACTATAAATACGGCCAAAGTTATAACGATAATAAACCTTTATTTTACATGAAGCGCTTTTCGTCTCGCTATTAGCGGGACTTCATCAGACAACACTATCACACACTTTAAAACTTTACATACATTATCTACAACTAGTCATTGACTAATTAAATCAATTAATCAATTAGCCCAACCACCAATCAAAGCCACGTATGTATTTAAAACCATTTAAATACATTTCAATAATATAAGATGAAGCAATTTTTACAACTATAAACAGTGATCGAAAAATTGATCAAAGAATTCATGGTGTCACACCAACTCATCCAACCTGAACCAAATGAATAGAAATACACATAACAAACCATTTAAATGTTAAAATACAAGATAAAAGTATATATATATATATATATATATATATATATATATATGTGTGTGTGTGTGTGTGTGTGTGTGTGTGCATGTATGCATTTATAAAAAACATATATACATATAAATATACCTTGTTGTGCATTTAAAACCATTTGAAGAAAAGTTACAAAATATAATATATTACATGCATACAACTCTCTATTTCATTTCTAAGAGTGCCATATATTCATTCAAAATGCAATTGTAATACACAGTAACTCTGTCCCTATTAAAATTCATGTTTTAACAAATCAATAAATACTTAGATTCATAAAATTCATAAAATGTACGACACCCCATTTTTTAAATATCAAATATAAATTGATTAAACATTTTATATGATTTTTATAATTTTAGTTATTATTCTTACTTCCAAGACTCCTATAATGTTACCTTGCAAGACTCCTTAATTTTAAAATATACATTATTGAATCAATTTCATTAAAATCTGGGTATTGGCAGGCTCTAGATCTTAATTGACATTTTAGTTCTAGTTTTTCTAACAATGATGTTGTCGGACCCCCCCCCCCCCAACTCATATCTAGTGACACACAGTCAATGACTAAACTTAAAGGAATGAGTAGGATATTTTTCAATATGTCTGGCTAATGCACTATCCTGCTTAGCAGTTTGTATACTATACAGGTGCACATATACCCTTTCCTTAAGCTTCTTATCGGTCTTTCTGATATAAAAAGCAGGGCACCCCTAGCAATGTGCCAGGTAAATAACTCCTTTTGAGTTACGATCAAACTTTTGGGTAGACTTGTACTTAATTTCTCTAAAAGAAAAATTCTCGCCCATGGCCATATATGGACAATAGGGGCACCTGCCACATTTATACATCCCTATTCTATTGGATCCTTCAATACATTTCTTCTTCATCCCCAATAGTGCCTTCAGGTTATTTCCCATTTGAATACCACTTTTGGGGGATCTTTGAATTTAGGAGCCAGAGTTAGGTCCGATTTAATGATATCCCAATTTTTATTGATAATTTCCATAATCCCATGCCCATCCAAACTAAACATGGTAATAAAACTAACCCCTGCCACCAGCTCTCTTGGATTCTCAACACATTCTAGTAGAACCTTTGAAGTACCCACTTCTGAATTGTTACTCAAAATGGGTCTATAAAAGCCTTTTAACCTCTTCTCTTTCACCTCCTGTATCAATTCTCCAATGACTGTTGTCGGGTACCCCCTTTTGAGTAACAGCCCCTCCAATTTTCCACATTCTGATAGAAATTCTGCATCCTTTGACACCATTTGAGCTGCCCTTACCAGTTGTCCCTTTACCACAGAACGTTTCTGGAATAAGGGATGACAACTGCTGAAATGCAGAAAGGTATTTGAATAAGTGTCTTTCTTGAATATAGCTGTATACAAATTAGTTGCTAGATCTTTCCTTAGTTCCACGTCGAAATAAGTTATTCTCTGTGTGTCAAAGGTAGATGTAAATTTTAAAAACATTGTGGTGTTACTGAAATACTTTACCAAATCGGCTGCATCACTACCATCCCCTTCCATCAACATAAAAATGTCGTCCAGGAAACATATAAAAATAAATTCTCCTTTTAATATTTGGTACTTTCTGTATATTACTTTCTGTCGCCATCACCAATTAAGTGAAGCTTTTACAGCAGGGACACCATTGCTATGCCTACGTTTTGAACAAAAAATTTGTCATTAAATGTGATGAAATTATTAGATAAAACCATATCCAATAATTCAGCCAACAAAGTAATCTCATTATTAGGGGCTCCTAACTCATGCAACAATAAACTAAGCCATTCTATGCCTTCAAAACGAGGGATAGATGTATATAAATCTTTTATGTCTATTGTTAAAAAAATTCAATTTACTATTAAATTTTAACTTTTGAAGACTAGCTAAAAATGACCACAAATCCTTACAAATCTGCGGTTGTTGTTGCACATACTTCTTCAAATAATAATCAATGTATTTTGCGCAAGCATAAGTGATGCTGTCCCTTGCATCCACCAATGGCCTCATGGGGGATTTATTTTACACTTATGAATTTTTGGGATACCAAACAAGATCAGTACTTTGGGGGCTGGCATACATAAATTGTTGTAAACATTCACATCTATTCTAGCTTCAATAAACAATTCCTCTAACAGTGAACATATTCTCCCATATGCTACATTCAGTTCATTCCTTGACACCTCCACATAGGTGTCTGTTGCAATAATCTTTTCCATTTTTTTATGATAATCTACTTTATTCATAATGACCAGCCCCCCACTAATTCAGTTTCCAAGTAGACCTTCAGTTTAACCCTTCAGTTTGCTTATCGAGAGAACCAGTCAATGGATGATGCAGCTAATATGGGTTTGCACTATATCTTATAACATATTGATAACCCAGGGACATCTGCAAGGATTCTGTTTGTGGACTTCAGCTCTGTTTAATACAGTAATTCCAGAACTTATTCAGTTAAAACTCTCTCAGCTTTCCATTCGTGCCTCCATCTGTCAATGGGTCACCAATTTTCCGACCAATAGGATACAGCAGATGAAACTCGGGAAATTTACATCTAGCTATCAAATGATCGATACAGGTGCCCCCCAGTGATGTGTGCTCTCCCCACTGCTATTCTCCCTCTACACTAATGGCTGTACCCCTAAGAACCCCTTTGTCAAACTTATTAAATACGTGGATGACACAACCATTATTGGGCTCATCAGGAATGGTGATATGTCTGCATACAGATGGGAGGTTGAGCAGCTGACCTTTGGTGTAGTCAGAATAATCTGAACACTCTTAAAACTGTGGAGATGACCATGGACTTTAGAAGTGGTATTACAATATTATCTTCCCTCTTTATATTTAATACTGCTGTGTCAGCTGTGGAACTCTTCC
Source organism: Protopterus annectens (assembly GCF_019279795.1). Lineage (NCBI taxonomy): Eukaryota > Metazoa > Chordata > Ceratodontiformes > Protopteridae > Protopterus > Protopterus annectens. The sequence goes on from NW_025060361.1 coordinate 3,719, forward strand.
AGTTTTTGGAATCTATAATCTTGTGGGACTTTAAGTGGGAGACCAATGTAGGGTCCATCATAAAAAATCACAACAACGAATGTACTTTCTGTGACAGCTCAGGAAGTTCAGCCTCTCACAGGAGCTGCTGATTCTGTTCTGCCAAAATTATCATTGGTGCTAGTTTGCCTTCCTTATAGAACCTGTACTATTCCAGAGTCATGAAGCAGGCTGGGAAAATCATCACAGACCCTTCATATTCAGGCCACCATCTTTCTGGACTACTACCATCAGCCAGGTGTTATAGATTAGTAAGCACCAAAACAAGCAGATATAAGAACACCCCCCCCCCCCGAGGCCTTCAAGTTCATAAATGGTTAACTCAGCTTATTAGGCTGGTTATTCTTTTTCCCCAAGCCTCTAAGGGTTCTTCAATATTGTTTACGTATTAATACTTGTTTCTTTTAGAGTTTCAGTATTTCTTAAAGTAAGTTGCACTTTGCACCTTGTATGTATACGTATGTGATTATTTACATTTTTGTCTTGTTTTGAATAGTTGTATGGATGCCGTTTATGTAATTCATACTGGGGGAGTCATTGAAACTGGAGTCAAATTCATTGTATGTACACATACTTGGCCAATAAATGTGATTCCAGTTCTGATTATTACTATTAATCATTTAATTATGGATGTATTAATTATCAATAACTTGCTAATTTAAAATCAGTTCCTCATTAAACAATACAATGGAGATAATGTAACATTTGATGGTATTAAAAGAACTTCCACTTATAAAAGAATTAGTTCTAGGAGCACATTACCTTTTTGGGGGAACTATAAACTAATGAAATTACATAAAATAAAGACATCTTTGCAAGCTTATAGGAAATTCCATAATCAGTACAAAAAAAGCTAAATTTACTTAGCAGGGAATTTACATATAAGAAAGCTTTTATAAAGACATTAACTCTTTTAATAATGTTAATTTTATGACTATGATAATAGTAGTAGTAGTAGGAGTAGTAATAAAATATCCCAAACTGACAGCAGATTAATAATCATTTTATCAATAACAGTACAAATCTATTATGGAATAAATGCAACTAGTACATGTTCTATGATAACTATGACCATGGTAGAAGATTCATTGAAGATAAAAATATACATCAATTGGTCAAGATTTTATTTCAGCATCTTTAATAATCGATATAAAAAATGTACTGGCCGAAACATTGTTTCCAATATTTAATAAATTGCTAAAGTCTGGTTATGTCCTTAAATCATTAAACAAATCATTTTTATGACAAAATATAAAAAAGGGTACAGATA
>NW_025060362.1:0-4490 GCF_019279795.1 Protopterus annectens
ACATCCCTGCCCAGCCTTCAAAAACACACCAGGTTGGGTCTCCAGCCTCTGCCTGGAAGCTCCATCATCTTTAAGTGTCCTTGCATGTACCCCACTCTCAGGATGGGCCCACCCATCCTGCCTTGCCAGTGTAATAGCCAAGCCGCTAATCAAACTCAGGTCTCCTGGCTTTGTCCCCCTATTCCACAGCACTGACTCCATGCTAACTCAGGTCTCCTGGCTTTGTCCCCTATTCCACAGCACTGACTGCACGCCATGCTAACTCAGTGTCTCCTGGCTTCTTTGGCCCCTCTCTATTCCACAGCACTGACTCCATGCTAACTCAGGTCTCCTGGCTTTGTCTCCCCTATTCCACACAGCACTGACTCCATGCACCCTCAGGTCTCCCTGGCTTTGTCTCCCCTATTCCCACAGCACTGACTCCATGCCACCCCCAGGTCTCCTGGCTTTGTCCTCTCATTTCCGCTAGCACTGGCCCCATGCTAACTCAGGTCTCCTGGCTTTGTCCCCCTATTCCACAGCAGCACTGACTCCATGCTAACTCAGGTCTCCTGGCTTTGTGCCCCCTATTCCACAGCACTGACTCATGCTAACTCAGGTCTCCTGGCTTTGTCCCCTCATTCCACAGCACTGACTCCATGCTAACTCAGGTCTCCTGGCTTTGTCCCTCTATTCCACATGCACTGACTCCATGCTAACTCCAGGTCTCCTGGCTTTGTCCCTCTCTATTCCACAGCACTGACTCCATGCTAACTCAGGTCTCCTGGCTTTGTCCCCTATTCCACAGCACTGACTCCATGCTAACTCAGGTCTCCTGGCTTTGTCCCTCTATTCCACAGCACTGACTCCATGCTAACCTCAGGTCTCCTGGCTTTTGTCCCCCATTCCACAGCACTGACTCCATGCTAACCTCCAGGTCTCCTGGCTTTGTCCTATTCCACAGCACTGACTCCAGCATGCTAATGGTTGTGTCTCCTCTGGTTTTGTCCTCATTCTCAGCACTGACTTCCATGCTAACTCACAGGCTCCTGGCTTTGTCCCTCTATTCCACAGCACTGACTCCATGCTAACTCAGGTCTCCTCTGCTTTGTCCCCTATTCCACAGGACTCCATGCTAACTCTTTGTAGGTCTCCTGGCTAGCTTTTGTCCTCTATTCCACAGCATAATTCTGACTCCATGCTAACTCAGGTCTCCTGGCTTTGTCCCCCTATTCCACAGCACTGACTCCATGCTAACTCAGGTCTCCTGGCTTTGTCCCTGCCCTATTCCACAGCACTGACTCCATGCTAACTCAGGTCTCCTGGCTTTGTCCCCTATTCCACAGCACTGACTCCATGCTAACTCAGGTCTCCTGGCTTTGTCCCCCTATTCCACAGCACTGACTCCATGCTAACTCAGGTCTCCTGGCTTTGTGGGTCTATTCCACAGCACTGACTCCATGCTAACTCAGTGGTCTCCTGGCTTTGTCCCCTATTCCACAGCACTGACTCCATGCTAACTCAGGTCTCCTGCTTTTGTCTCCCTATTCCACAGCACTGACTCATGCCACCAGGTCTCCTGGCTTTGTCCCCTCTATTCCAAGGCACTGACTCCATAACTCAGGTCTCCTGGCTTTGTCCTCTATTCCACAGCACTGACTCCATGCTAACTCAGGTCTCCTGGCTTTGTCCCTCTATTCCACAGCACTGACTCCATGCTAACTCAGGTCTCCTGGCTTTGTCCCTATTCCACACAGCACTGACTCCATGCTAACTCAGGTCTCCTGGCTTTGTCCTCTATTCCACACAGCACTGACTCCATGCTAACTCAGGTCTCCTGGTTGTCTCTATTCCGCAGCACTGGACTCCCATGCCAACTCAGGTCCCCTGAGGTTTTGTCCCCTATTCCACAGTACTGACTCCATGCTAACTCAGGTCTTCTGGCTTTGTCCCCCTATTCCACAGCACTGACTCCATGCTAACTCAGGTCTCCTGGCTTTGTCCCCCTATTCCACAGCACTGACTCCATGCTAACTCAGGTCTCCTCTGGCTTTGTCCCCTATTCCACAGCACTGACTCCATGCTAACTCAGGTCTCCTGGCTTTGTCCCCTATTCCACAGCACTGACTCCATGCTAATCCCCAGGTCTCCTGGCTTTGTCCCCCTATTCCACAGCACTGACACCATGCTAACTCAGGTCTCTGGCTTTTGTCCCCCTATTCCACAGCACTGGACTCCATGCTAACTCAGGTCTCCTGGCTTTGTCCCCCTATTCCACAGCACTGACTCCATGCTAACTCAGGTCTCCTGGCTTTGTCCCCCATTCCACAGCACTGACTCCATGCTAACTCAGGTCTCCTGGCTTTGTCCTCTATTCCACAGCACTGACTCCATGCTAACTCTCAGGTCTCCTGGCTTTGTCCCCTATTCCACAGCACTGGACTCCATGCTAACTCAGGTCTCCTGGCTTTGTCCCCTATCATTCCACAGCACTGACTCCATGCCAACTCCAGGTCTCCTGGCTTTTGTCCCCTCTATTCCACAGCACTGACTCCATGCTAACTCAGGCCCCTCTGGCTTTGTCCCTTATTCCACAGCACTGACTCCATGCTAACTCAGTGGTCTCCTGGCTTTGTCCCCTATTCCACACAGCACTGACTCCATGCTAACTCAGGGTCTCCTGGGCTTTGTCCCCTATTCCACAGCACTGGACTCCATGCTAACTCAGGTCTCCTGGCTTCTGTCCCCTTATTCCACAGCACTGACTCCATGCTAACTCAGGTCTCCTGGCTTTGTCCCTCTCTATTCCACAGCACTGACTCCATGCTAACTCAGGTCTCCTGGCTTTGTCCCCTATTCCACAGCACTGACTCCATAAGCAACCTCACAGGTCTCCTGGCTTTTGTCCCCTATTCCACAGCACTGACTCCATGCTAACTCCAGGTCTCCTGGCTTCTTTGTCCCCCTATTCCACAGCACTGACTCCATGCTAACTCTAGGTCTCCTGCTTTTGTCCCTCTATTCCACAGCACTGACTCCATGCTAACTCAGGTCTCCTGGCTTTGTCCCCTATTCCACAGCACTGACCTTATGCTAACTCAGGTCTCCTCTCCTGGCTTTGTCCCCTATCTCCACAGCACTGACTCCATGCTAACTCAGGTCTCCCTGGGCTATTTTGTCCCTCCTATTCCACAGCACCGACTCTGGCCAAGCACCAGGCCCTGGCTTTGTCCCCTATTCCACAGCACTCCATAACTCAGGTTCTTGCTGGTCTCTATTCCTACAGCACTGACTCATGCTAACTCAGGTCTCCCAGTTTCTGTCCCTCTATTCCACAGCACTGACTCCATGCTAACTCCAGGTCCTCCTGGCTTTGTCCTCTCTATTCCACAGCACTGACTCCATGCTAACTCAGGTCTCCTGGCTTTGTCCTCTCTATTCCACAGCACTGACTCCCATGCCAACTCTGTGGTCTCCTGGCTTTGTCCCCTCCTATTCCACAGCACTGACTCCATGCTAACTCAGGTCTCCTGGCTTTGTCCCCTATTCCACAGCACTGACTCCATGCTAACTCAGGTCTCCTGGCTTTGTCCCTCTATTCCCACAGCACTGACTCTCATGCTAACTCAGGTCTCCTGGTTTTGTCCCTCTCATTCCACAGCACTGACTCCATGCTTAACTTGGTGTCTCCTGGTTTCTTTGTCCCCTATTCCACAGCACTGACTCCATAACTCCCAGGTCTCCTGGCTTTGTCCCCCTCATTCCACAGCACTGACTCCATGCTAACTCAGGTCTCCTGGCTTTGTCCCCTCTATTCCACAGCACTGACTCCATGCTAACTCCAGGTCTCCTGGCTTTGTCCTCTATTCCACAGCACCACCTTACAAGCACTCAGGTCTCCTGGCTTTGTCCCCCCATTCCACAGCACTCACTCCATGCTGTCCCCAGGTCCTGGCTTTGTCCCCTATTCCACAGCACTGGACTCCTCCATGCTAACTCAGGCTCTCCTGGCTTTGTGTCCTCCTATTCCACAGCACTGACTCCAAGCCAACTTGCCAGGTCTCCTGGGCTTTTGTCCCCTATTCCACAGCACTGACTCCATGCTAACTCAGGTCTCCTGGCTTGTCCCTCTATTCCACAGCACTGACTCCATGCTAACTCCAGGTCTCCTGGGCTTTGTCCTCTATTCCACAAAGCACCTGACTCCATGCCAACTCAGGTCTCCTGGTTTTGAAACCCTCTATTCCACAGCACTGACTCCATAGCTAACTTCCATAGGTCTCCTGGCTTTGTCCCCTATTCCACACAGCACTGACTCCATGCTAACTCAGGGTCTCCCCATTGTCCCCTATTCCACAGCACTGACTCCATGCTAACTCCAGGTCTCCTGGCTTTGTCCCTCTCATTCCACAGCAAATTTGACTCCATGCTAACTCCAGGCCTCCTGGCTTTGTCCCTCTCTATTCCACCAACAGCACTGACTCCATAAGCTAACTTCAGGTCTCCCTTTT
>NW_025060363.1:0-4891 GCF_019279795.1 Protopterus annectens
CCAAATGTCACAATGTATTGGTCTGCTGTCCCATTTAGAAAATGTGCACCCTGAAAAGAGGCGGTGTGGAAAAATTTGATATGGTGGGGGCCCCATACAAAGGATAGCTGGACATGTAATATTCACCATTGCATATGCCATGGAAACTGTCAGAAAATTTTTAAAAATTTTATGGGACGGGAATGATGTAAAAATAAACAGAGGGCCCCCAAGACTGATTCACATGTAGCAAACTGGTCATGTGGGCTGCCCAAAAAATGCCAAAACCGGGGGGTTGCAAAATGTCAAAAGTACTGGCTGCATGTTTGTCAGCAATTGTCGGCCAACGTGGGGTAGGGGTTGGGTAGTCAGATCAAGGTGTACCACCATCAGCCAAGCCCAAATTGATGCAAAAAGAAGAGCCAAAGTCAGACATAGTCTGACATTTAACTTTAAAAAGCATAACAAAAACCCAGGGAAAAACCCTGGGTTGTGTTAACAACCAGTGTGTCCATTGTGTTAAGGCTCCCCACACATCCCAAAGGGCTGCATTTGTTACAGTTACCTGTAGGGTTTGGATGGTAAGTGGTGCCCAAACTTCATGGGACAGTCTGGGGTACCATTGATGCTGTTTTTTGCTTTGGAGAGGGTTTTACCTAAGCATCTGAGATGTTGCTACTGTAACAGGGTTGTCTTAACCCCCATGTTTTGTGTGGAGGCCACATCTGCTATTGACATTTGAGTTACTGACAGACATCCTAAGGACATCATAGTACAGTACCACTGATAGCACAAATGAACCTGTGGACTACAGCAGAGATAAAAATATATGTGGACAGTCTGGCACACTCACTCAGTCCAGAGGTAACAGCCCCCCTTCAGGGAGACATGTGGACCTAGCCTAAAAATTTTGGGATGTCACCCATGTAAAGGGGCCAAAAAAAAAACCCTTTTTTTAACCCCAAAAAACCGGGAAAAAAACCCCAAAAACCCGGGGAAAAAAAATTTTAAAAACCCCTGGGAAAAAATTTTTTTTTCCCCGGGGGCCCGGGAAAATTTTTAAAAAAAAATAAACCCCCGGGGCCCCCAAAAAAAATTTTTTTAAAAAACCCCCCAAAAAAGGCCCAAAAGGGGAAAATTTTTTGGGGAAAAAAAAACAGGTGGCCCAAAACCCAAAAAAAACCCAAAAACCGGGAAAAAACCCCCCCCCCAAAGTAAATTTAAAACCCCAAAATGGGGAAAAAATTAAAACCCCCCCAAAAAAAAAAGGGCCCCACAATTTCCAATTTTGGGGGGTTTTTGTATTCACACACCTATCTATCCTGACACAAGAAGAATAGGGTTGCAGAGGTCACATGGCCAAATACTACCCAGTAGTTAGTGACATGCATCTGTACAGAATCCCACTGCTTTGTCAGAAATACACAACTGTTATGGTGGCCTGGCAGCAGTACATCTTGCAAATATTTGGACATAACATCACACTGGATAATTACACTAAGCTGCTAGGCATCTAACAAAGCACTGTGCAAACTACAGGCAGACTGCCACAACACTGGCCTACATTTTGTATGGGGAATAAAATGTACCTCCAAACAGAGCTGGCTCTACAGGCATGTCACAGCACAGACACCCCGGGAGAAAGTGCATACCCACAACCGATGTGAACACGCCACAGCCACATAGGGCCCAAAGTTAATATGACACTATATGGACTGTCTGATAAACACCATCCTATGTGCCACTCACACACTATCCTACATAAACTGGGTCATGACACAGTGTGGTCCAATACCTGTCTGTGGTATGGGGCATGTTTGTGTTTGGCCCTACAAACATGTGAGCTGATAGGGTACAATACAATGGAGCAGCATGTAACATCAGATAGAACAAGACCAACAAAGTACATTTTCACACTTACCATAAATGTAGATGTTTGAGTGTATTCACTGTTGCAGTCATCACATTTGGGTTATCTGCCTGCAGGTAGTCAGCTGGCCTGAATACCAGAGTGGATTTCTGCATAGGATGTTCAGTTCTTCCTTTACCCCGGGTCAGGGTATAAAACATGCAGCCGATGCCATTACATCTGTTTTTCTTGCCCCAGATGTCAGGTGCCCCCACAATAAGAAGCAATTAAATGGTATGGTAAACCACCATCAAAAAGCAACTACACAAGAAATAAGTATACTCGCTGGGAGGTACAGGGCCAAGAAGTCAGGGGCTGGATGGAGGTAGCCAGGACTGCAGCAGTGAATACACGCCTTCCATTTATGATAAGTGTACAACTGTACTATATGTTCTTCCTTATGTTTCCTTATTTGCAGTCATCTATTAGGTTGATTCCCAAAGCTAAAAAGGAGGAATGGATTAAAGGGTCATTGGGGTGGCCTGTGTCCAAGACTGCGGTGGCAAATCAGCTGGATTTGAAAAGACCGACAAAGTGGTAATGCTTGGTGAAGGGTATGTACAGAGCTCAGGTGGCTTCTGGGGATGTCCTGGTACAGGGGACCCCTCTGAAATTCCGCAGAGGCAGATGCAGCCCTGGTGGAATGGCCGATCTTATCCCAGCAACAGAATTGGGATTTTTCCCATGATGCTGTAGGAAATGAATGCAGTGGGCATTGTTTGGGAAATTGGGAGGATTTGCTTTAGTAGCCTTCCTCACACAGCAATGCCTAACTAATGGCTGCTCAGATTTTTTTGATAGACTTGGTCTATCCCAGAATTGAATCTAGTTATGTGCATGTCCAGAATTTGATATTCGTTCCCCTTGGATTTGTGGATTAGGGAAAAATGAAACAAATGAATAGACTGATTTAGGGCCGAAGACATTTTTTGGGCATAAGGAGGTTTAGTCCTAGAGAGAAACCCATGTCCATGGGAGATAATGAAGGTTCCATTGCCATGAGGGCCCACCCTCAAGGGTCTCAGACACTCTTCTTACTTGAAGTGATGTAAAAACAGGAAAAGTATTTCAAGAGTAATTTCAACTCAAAACAAAACCCGTTCCACAATGAGTTCAGTTGTTACATGCTCACAGCAACCTCCACAGAGGATACAAATCACACACACCATGTCTCACAGTTGCCGTGTCTGGGATTGGAATTCCTACCTAACTAGTACATCATACTACAACATTACGCAGTTATAGCATGCGCCACGGAGATTAATGGGCTACGCTTTCACCAAAGGTGTATTTCAGTGTGAATGATATCAGCAGGCTTGCCAAAGAAGAGCAATGGAAGTTGTATTGACTGTGAATGGCCTCAAAAACATTGCTCTCTACACAAACACACAAACATCCACAATTGCCATGTCAAGGAGGTGTGGCATTCACAGGATGATACTTGTACTGGAACATTTGCTGGGGGCCCCCAAATGCTAACACCGGCCCAGATAACTAAAATCAGTTATAGTAAAATGCAGGAAAAGGTAGTAGTCTGATTAGCAGCAAGCTTCTCTTTAAATAAGGCACACCTTACCTGGGCTAAGACATGCTTGTGTGATTACATTCTATGCAGCTATATGGAGTGCATCTACATTACATTTATGCAATGTCATACTATTTACTTTCTAGTGCATGGGCATTTTCCTAACGTGGTTTGGCCAGTCTAATATTCTTCCCATAGATACTAGATTACCCTTCAGAGCTCAACAATATTTTAGGCAGTCTTGGTGTGCAAGCTCCTGACATGACAAGCTTATGGTCACAAAATTGAAAATGACAACAGCTGGGAGCAGATTAATCTTCTTGAATGCAAATGAAATAAGGCAAAATTAAATTGCTGCCTGTGGCTAGATTCCTAGACATTATGCATACTGCATTGGGGGCAGTAAACAGGGAGTAGCCATTAAAACCATATACATAACCATCTATAAATATAGTGACATTATAATTTAAATTCGTAAGTATACTAATACAGGTGGTATATTTTCAGTCAACCAAGAACTACTATCACTGCATTGTTACAGGAATCAGTGGTGCACTAAATTGCACTAAATTGCAAACACAGATGACATACGTATATACATTCAGCTATAGCTTTGAAACATCAATACTACACTAGGCTTTGAGAGCAACCACCATTATATCATATCCTCATGAAGAAGTAGATGAGCACAATGAAGAGCGGTCGCTCCAAGGCCCCAAATAACATCCCAGGAAGTTTTACTAGTGCTGTACAATATTCTCTACTATAGGGTTTGTTTACCAGCTATGACAAATATCCAAAGTGGTTCCTATTCAAATGGAGGGTCTATGTCCTTTGGAAGTACCAAATATTAGTGTAATCAGTAAAATGTGCAAAGTAGAAGAGGAAATTGTACTTGTTCAGGTAGGCATGGGTGGCCTTTGCATCCATAATAATCATTTAATGAGATAATATGTCACTGGAAAAAATGGTATTGTGGCATATCAATAAATAAAATTACTGACAATAAAAATGTCAATGAAACCAGACAGTCAAATGAGCAATGATATTTGGTCATTACCAATATGGGCAGTTATGCACACCAACTTTAAGGTTTATCCTCAAATCACACCACAAGTCATAATTCTTAAACTCTTAGCAAGAAATTTTAACAAAGCCTAAAATTGTAACAATGGCATATAAATCAGGTACTATTTTAAATTTTGCAATTATAAATTTAGAAAAGGTTTCTGTCCATGAAAAAAAGGTATTGTTCCTCACTCATCACTCATTAGACCCATTATAGTGTAGAATGCCCTTTGGAGTATCTCATAAGACATCTACAACAACTGGAAAGGCCACAGAAATACCTCACAATAGGATTACCAGCCTCAAACAGTTGCCATGATCTCAAAAAACTCAGTTTATTTGATTAAAAAACCGTAAAATCAAAAATTTCAAACCCCGGCAGGAATTTCCCTTAAACCATCTTGGCTTGC
>NW_025060364.1:0-5222 GCF_019279795.1 Protopterus annectens
GAAAAGGGAAAATAGGATGCAAAATTACCAGCCTCAGAAAGGCTGAGATCCCCAAAAAACCTCCAAAGCTAGTTACAAAAATAAAATTAAAGTTTCCCAAAGAAAACCACAAGGCATTCTATGTTTGTAAAGAATCTAAATGGCCTCAGATCTGCTCTGATAAACAGAATATTAAATATACTGATCCCAAGGATTCCAATTCCTGGAATCGTTTGGGCCAACTTCATCTCCCCCCAAAAGGGGCCCATCTAAACCAAAATTTTGGGAAATTTTAATCAGGCCCCCGGTGCCACACTCCCAAAGCTAAGAATACAGGATCCATGGGACCAGATGACATCCTGGGCTGTGTACTACATGAACTACAAAATGAACTGGCACCTCACCTGTGTCATGTTTAATCATAGCCTCATCTCCTTTTGCCCACTGAATGGCCCCACAGTTATCCCACAAAAGGAGGATCCCCTTGGATCGGGGAACTACCCACAAGTCTGACTAGCCTGATCTGCAAGGGCATGAAATGAAAATCGAACTTATAAACAAAGACATTGGCAACCTTCAAACACTGGACTCCACAGTTTGGGTTCATGAAGGGCTGATTTTGTCCCTGAACCTGATTGACTTCTTTGAATCAGTCTCCAGAGCTGTGGATGGGGGGTCCAAAAGCCTATCTGGACCTTCCCAAAGGCCTTCAACACCATCCCCACTCTGGAATCATAGATAAACTTACTAAGCTGGGCATAAATCCCTATGTCACTCAATGTGTTGAACTGGTTTTGAAGAACCCAGACTGAAAAAGTAGCCAACCCCAAACCAGTTAGACAAGTGACAAGTGGAGTCCCCTTTCAGTCCTGGGATCTTGTTTTCTATTTTTTGGTACAGGCCAACACTAAGGGACTCCAAAAAAGTTCACAGATGACTGCAAACTGGGACCCATTATTGAATCCCCAAATGTTGTGGATATTCTAAAAAAGGCCTTACAGAAACAGATGCTTGGTAGAGACATGGGGTAAGCAAACCAAAAATGTATTTATTCCCAAAGGGACACAATGTGACACAAAAAACTTGTAAATGATAAAGCTCAGCCCCCAGACACTACAAACTTTAATAGACCAAGAGAATGAAAAAACATAATATTCCTGTAAAGTAAACAGATAAATTCCCACATCATAGTCAGGCATCATCAAAAAAAGTCCTTCATCTTTTTGCATTTAAAGCTTGTTACAGATACACCCCCAACCAACCCCCAAACAAAAGCAATTTGTAAATTAAAGTCACAGTAAAACATTACTCCTATGCTTGTTTGAAAGCACAATTACTTATAACTAGAAAAAAAGTTGTTCAACAAATAACATTTTTTTAAAAAACTTTAAACATGTTTGTATAAAAGTAGTAAATAAAAATAATAAATAAAAAAACATAATGTAATTTACATTCTTAAACAAATGTAGATTTGTATTTAAAATGCTAGAAACAGAAATGTGATCATTAATGACTACTAGATGCATCCAGCCTCAACTGCCAGATGCACTTCATCTCAAAAAAATTTTTAAATCCCCCCTTTGTCATTAAATAATTCTGTCTATAACCAGAAATTCTTAAGATTAGGGGAACTCAGACTGTGCAAAAAAGGCATTGTTAGTTCTTTTTTTCCTGATATCTTTTTAAATGTTCCAGGATTCTGAGCCTTAACTTTCTTGTTGTTTTCCCAACAAAAAAGTAGAACAGCAAAAGAGCAATGTACACTACCATCTTAGTATTACAGTTCAGAATCCAGGACACCTGATAGTTTTTTAGAAGCCTTTAACTGCCACATAAGGGCCATTATTAATAAACTAAAATGTATAAATTAATAAAATGCATAGCTATCCCCTTTGGGAAAAACATGTACCCATGAATTACCACATAGGTGGCAGTACACTAAACACCAAATGTGTAATGAGAGACTTAGGGACACAGGTTGACAGTGGTCTCCCCTTTGATAACCACATCACCACAACAGTCAGGAAATCCTTCTATGTGACACCATCACTAAGGGCTTTTCATCCAAAAAAAAGAGGTCATTGTCCACAGTCATCTCCATTAGACCCATTATGGGTACAATGCCCATTTGGTATGTAACCTCATAAGACATCTGCAACAGCTGGAAAGCAGAAATACCTCACAAAAGAATCACAGGCCTAAAGCAGATGCCTATGCTGACCATCTAAAAACTCCAGCTATACTCGTGACATATGCCTGCTCAGAGGTGATCTCTGCTTAACATACAAGGTGATGTCAACCCCTGAGCTGTTGGACATGCTCCACTTAAAGAAATCCCAATCCCTGAGAGCCACACACTCCAGGGAGCAAAACCCTTTGTCATACAATGAACAAAACATGCTGGAGGGTTAGGTTCCTGACCCAGAGACCCCATACTCTGGAATAGATTCATCATGTCAGTTCCCTAGACATTGAAAGTAAATACTGTGGGAAGAAATTCTAAATTGTTATGGCTAGGCTTGAGGCTCTGGGGAATAGCCTAGTACCAACCTATAACCTATAACCACTGTTTTCCACAATGTCAAAGATAGATAGGAATGCATGTATAAGAATGTTGTATTACAAGGACACATTGTACAACCAAGAAAATTAGACAGAAAACATTCAAGGAAGACTAGCAGTTTCTCAATAGCTTGTTCTGATGAAACACAAACTATTTTTTGAAGAAACATTGAATATGGTAGTAAGCTGTATGCATAATGTCAACTAGGGTTTTTTGAGTATGTGTATACACAGTCAGGTAGTGTTAACCAAATTCCCTACACAGGTCTTCCAGGTAAAGAAGGTATAAAGTAGCTATAAGAAGGCTGTAGTTATACTGGGCCAACACCCCTGGTCCAACCCCAAGGCTGCAAATGACAGCAAGATAAGTGCATACATCAAGTGGTCCCAAGAAATGTTCAAAACTGTCATTCTGTCACAGCTACTGGTCCCTGCTAACAACCAGGTGAGATACAATCAACAATCAAGCAGTGTATGGCAGTGCGCACACACACACAATGCTCACACACACACACACACACACACACACACACACACACACACACACACACACACACACACACACACACATATAAGTACATATGTAACCCTGACTATGTGAATATGGGTAGAAACAGTCAGGTAGTATTTAAAAAAAATTCCCCACAGGTCTTCCAGGTAAGAGAAGGATAATAGATATAAGAAGGCTGTAGTATACTGTGTCAAACACCCATGGTCCAGCCCCAAGGCTGCAAGTGACAACAAGATAAGTACATACACCAAGTGGTCTCCCAAGAAGTGTTCAAAGTGTTATGCTTCCCGCTACTGGTCACTGCTGCCAACAACCAAATGACATAAAATCAAGGCAAATATGGCAGTAGCCACACACACACACACACACACACACACACACTATGGTGCACTATGAACTACATGTGAATATGGGTAGAAACAGTCAGTGTTAACAAAATTTCCCCCCCGGTCTTCCAGGTAAGAGAAGGTATAAAGTAGCTATAAGAAGGCTGTAGTTATACTGTGTCCAACTCCCATGGTCCATCCCTAAGGCTGCAAGTGACAGCAAGATAAGTACATACACCAAAAGGTCTCCCCCAAGAAATGTTCAAAAGTGTTATGCTGTCAAAGCTACTGGTCACTGCTGCCAACAACCAGAGTGACTGAAAGAAATCAAGGCAGAGTATGGCAGTAGCACACACACACGCACACACACACACACACACACACACACACACACACACACACACACACACACACACACACACACACACTATGAGTGCACATATGTAACCCTGACTATGTGAATATGGGTAGAAACAGTCAGGTAGTGTTAACCGAAATTCCCTCCACATGTTTTCCAGGTAAGAGAATGTATAAAGTAGATATTAGAAGACTGTAATTATACACTGTGTACAAACATACCACTGCCCAACCCAAGGCCATAGGTTGTTGTAATAATACCTGTAGAGTAATGATTAGAGCAATAATCATTAAAGCTCTGATCATTGCAAGAATCTACATTTGTTAATTGACATCTCTCTCTCTCTCCCCCACCTTATCTTCCCCAATAATCTAAACACATAAATTAATGAGTATGTTTTCCACCAAACCTACCATTGGGACATGTGTCCTATTGTTCTACAAATGTTGAAATGCATTCCAATTAATGTTTTCTGTTCAAATACTATCATTGGTGGTCTGTTGCTATAAATGTAACCTGCATGCCAGTCTAATGCCCACTGTGGTTCCATATATGCATGTGTTCTGTGTGCTATGCAAATGTTCCAAATTTGTTGTTTTGGGTTAATGGGAATACTCATGCATACTGTTATAACTAATCCTGGAATGTGTTTAAAATTATTAATCAACTTATGTTCTAAAATTGCAACACCATAGTATGTCTGGAAAGGCCAAACCCAGTGGTACTGCCTCTCCCGCCTCATATGGCCATGGCACCAAGCCCCAGCATGTCTGGGACCCACCCCGGGACCTCCTCATCTGCTGGTCTTGCACCATCTTCGGGTAGAACCTCCTCAAGGGATGGGGCTTCCCCTGAGGTGCAGACAGGATCCTGTCACCAAAACCAGATCCAGGGTCTGAGAGAACTGGGAGTCTGCTTCACCAGCTTGAGCCCTGGTGCATTTAGAGGGTCAGCCTGCCCCTCCTGCCCACCCCTCAGCACAGCCACCTTTGAGGCCATGAAGGTGCAGTGGTGACTGCCATGGGACCTCAGTCCCACTGTATCCATTTGGGGTCGTGGGCCATTACCAAACACCCTCTCCGGTGTTTACCCACATTGTCATATACTGCCCTGTAGGCTATCTTGTCTGTCTCCTTTCCCAACCTACCTCCCAAATATACCTACTATCCTTCCCCAACATCCCTCTCACCTTAAAAAGGCAATCTGTTTCCAAAAAAAATGTGCCCATACATAGCTGTCCATTTACACAGTCCACTGGAAAAAGTAATCTGGTCTAATTGGCTTCACAAACATTATTGTTGTTCTCACTCTCTCAGGGGTTTAAGTGTCCAAATTTACCTCCAAATTCAGTATATATGCACAGCTGTTGCTGTAGAAAATGGAAGCTATGGACCTTCCTACACCCATCCTTCACATCCTAGCTATCTTTCATATTGTTTTCCCTTTCATGCACCCTTTTCACCACTTTCCTTACCAAAAAAGCATC
>NW_025060365.1:0-4046 GCF_019279795.1 Protopterus annectens
AAATTATTTTACTGCATAGCCGGCACAGATATTGTGAAGGAAATACAGCATTACACTGCTGAGCCTGCAGAGAAAATGTGAAGGAAATACGGCATTATAGTGTTGTGCCTGCAGAGATATTGTGAAGGAAATACAACATTTTACTGCATAGCCTGTACAGATATTGTGATGGAAATACAGCATTACACTGCAGAGCCTGCAGAGATATTATGAAGGAAATACGGCATCACACTGCTGAGCCTGCAAAGATAATGTGAAGGAAATACGGCATTACACTGCTGTGGCTACAGAAATATTGTGAAGGAAATACAGCATTACAGTGCTGAGCCTGCAGAGATATTATGAAAGGAATACAGCATTACAGTGCTGAGCCTGCAGAGATATTGTGAAAGGAATACAGCATTACAGTGCTGAGCCTGCAGAGATATTGTGAAGGAAATACAGCATTACACTGTGCAGCCTGCAGAGACATTGTGAAGGAAATATAACATTACACTGCTGAGTCTGCAGAGATAATGTGAAGGAAATACAGCATTACACTGCTGAGCCTGCAGAGATATTGTGAAGGAAATACAGCATTACACTGCTGAGCCTGCAGAGATATTGTGAAGGAAATACAGCATTACACTGCTGAGCCTGCAGAGATATTGTGAAGGAAATACAACATCACAGTGCTGAGCCTGCAGAGATAATGTGAAGGAAATACAACATCACAGTGCTGAGCCTACACAGATATTGTGAAGGAAATACAGCATTACAGTGCTGAACCTGCACAGATATTGTGAAGGAAATACAGCATTACAGTGCTGAGCCTACACAGATATTGTGAAGGAAATACATTATTACACTGCTGAGCCTGCACAGATATTCTGAAGGAAATACAGCATTACACTGCTAAGCCTGCATAGATATTGCAAAGGAAATACACCATTACAGTGCTGAGCCTGCAGAGATATTATGAAGGAAATACAAGATTTTACTGCATAGCTTGCAGAGATATTGTGAAGGAAATACAGCATTTTACTGCATAGCCTGCACAGATATTGTGAAGGAAATACAGCATTACACTGCTGAGCCTGCAGAGATAATATGAAGGAAATACATTACACTCCTGAGCCTGCAGAGATATTGTGAGGAAATAAAGCATTACATTGCTGATCCTGCAGAGATATTGTGAAGGAAATACAACATTTTACTGCATTGCCTGCACAGATATTGTGAAGGAAATACAGCATTTTACTGCTGAGTCTGCAGAGATATTTGAAGGAAATACAGCATTACACTGCTGAGTCTGCAGAGATATTGTGAAAGAAATACAGCATTACACTGCTGAGTCTGCAGAGATAATGTGAAGGAAATACAGCATTACACTGCTGAGCCTGCAGAGATATTGTGAATGAAATACACCATTACACTACTGAGCCTGCAGAGATATTGTGAAGGAAATACAACATTACACTCCTGAGTCTGCAGAGATATTGTGAAGGAAATACAGCATTTTACTGCATAGCCTGCACAGATATTGTGAAGGAAATACAACATTTTTGCTGCATAGCCTGCACAGATATTGTGAAGAAAATACAGCATTACACTGCTGAGCCTGCATAGATATTGTGAAGGAAATACAGCATTACACTGCTGAGCCTGCAGAGATATTATGAAGGGAATACATATTTACACTGCTGAGCCTGCAGAGATATTGTGAAGGAAATACATCATTACACTGCCGAGTCTGCATAGATAATGTGAAGGAAATACATCATTACGCTGGTGAGCCTGCAGAGATATTGTGAAGGGAATACATTATTACACTGCTGAGCCTACAGAGGTATTGTGAAGGAAATACAGCATTACACTGCTGAGCCTGCAGAGATATTGTGAAGGAAATACAGCATTTTACTGCCTAGCCTGCACAGATATTGTGAAGGAAATACAGCATTACACTGCAGAGCCTGCAGAGATCATATGAAGGAAATACAACATTTTACTGCATAGCCTGCACAGATATTGTGAAGGAAATACAGCATTACACTGCTGAGCCTGCAGAAATAATATGAAGGAAATACGACATTACACTCCTGAGCCTGCAGAGATATTGTGAAGGAAATACAGCATTACAGTGCTGAGCCTGCAGAGATATTGTGAAGGAAATATAGCATTACACTGCTGCATTTGCAGAGATATTGTGAAGGAAATACAACATTTTACTGCATTGCCAACACACATATTGTGAAGGAAATACAACATTACATTGCTGAGTCTGCAGAGATATTGTGAAGGAAATACAGCATTACAGTGCTGAACCTGCACAGATATTGTGAAGGAAATACAGGATTACACTGCTGAGCCTGCACAGATATTCTGAAGGAAATACAGCATTACACTGCTGAGCCTGCATAGATATTGCAAAGGAAATACACCATTACAGTGCTGAGCCTGCAGAGATATTATGAAGGAAATACAACATTTTACTGCATAGCCTGCACAGATATTGTGAAGGAAATACAGCATTTTATTGCATAGCCTGCAGAGATATTGTGAAGGAAATACAGCATTACAGTGCTCAGCCTGCAGAGATATTGTGAAGGAAATACAACATTTTACTGCATAGCCAGCACAGATATTGTGAAGGAAATACAGCATTACACTGCTGAGCCTGCAGAGATAATGTGAAGGAAATACGGCATTACACTGCTGAGCCTGCAGAGATATTATGAAGGAAATACAGAATTACACTGCACAGCCTGCAGAGATATTGTGAAGGAAATATAAAGCTTTACTCCATAGCCAGCACAGATATTGTGAAGGAAATACAGCATTACATTGCTGAGCCTGCAGAGATATTGTGAAAGAAATACAGCATTAAAGTGTTTAGCCTGCAGAGATATTATGAAGGAAATACAGCATTACATTGCTGAGCCTGCAGAGATATTGTGAAGAAAATACAGCATTACACTTTGCAGACTGCAGAGATATTGTGAAGGAAATACAACATCACAGTGCTGAGCCTGCAGAGATATTGTGAAGGAAATACAGCATTACACTGCTGAGCCTGCAGAGATATTGTGAAGGAAATACAACATTTTACTGCATAGCCTGCACAGATATTGTGAAGGAAATACAGCATTAAACTGCTGAGCCTGCAGAGATAATGTGAAGGAAATACGGCATTACACTGCTGAGCCTGCAGATATCTTGCAAAGTAAATACAGCATTACACTGATGAGCCTGCAGAGATATTGTGAAGGAAATACAGCATTACACTGCGCAGCCTGCAGAGATATTGTGAAGGAAAAACAGCATTACATTGCTGAGTCTGCAGAGATATTGTGAAGGAAATACAGCATTACACTGCTGAGTCTGCAGAGATAATGTGAAGGAAATACAGCATTACACTGCTGAGCCTGCAGAGATATTGTGAAGGAAATACAGCATTACACTGCTGAGCCTGCAGAGATATTGTGAAGGAAATACAGCATTACACTGCTGAGCCTGCAGAGATATTGTGAAGGAAATACAGCATTACACTGCTGAGCCTGCAGAGATATTGTGAAGGAAATACAGCATTACACTGCTGAGCCTGCAGAGATAATGTGAAGGAAATACGGCATTACACTGCTGAGCCTGCAGATATCTTGCAAAGTAAATACAGCATTACACTGATGAGCCTGCAGAGATATTGTGAAGGAAATACAGCATTACACTGCGCAGCCTGCAGAGATATTGTGAAGGAAAAACCACATTTTACTACACAGCCAGCACAGATATTGTGAATGAAATACAGCATTACACTGCTGAGCCTGCACAGATATTGTGAAGGAAATACAACATTTTACTGCATAGCCTGCACAGATATTGTGAAGGAAATACAGCATTACACTGCTGAGCCTGCAGAGATATTTGAAGGAAATACAGCATTACACTGCTGAGCCTGCAGAGATATTATGAAGGGAATACATCTTTACACTGCTGAGCCTGCAGAGATATTGTGAAGGAAATACATCATTACACTGCCGAGTCTGCATAGATAATGTGAAGGAAATAAA
>NW_025060366.1:0-5619 GCF_019279795.1 Protopterus annectens
GAACAACTTTACAACTCCAAACCACAACCACCCCAAACTACAGTGGGGAAGGAGGAGAAGGTGGATTCTGCAGCAATGTGGATCTCAACATCTACATTTTATGGTAGGTACAAAAGAGCTGTACTATGTTCAACTTCATCTCCACATTGCTGCAGTCATAACCTGTGGGTAATGGTAGAATCCCAAAGCAAAGGTAAAGGGAGGTTAGCAAAATCATAAAGCATTGGGGAGCTGCTTAACATGCCCTGCAAAACTGCAGTGGCAACCCAGCCCTAGATTTTGAATAAAGAGGGAGATGATAATGTTTAGAAAAAAGTGTGCACTGAACTCCAAGTAGCTTGCCTCCAAAATATCTTTAGTAGCTACCCCCTCAGAAAGTAGAAGTGGCAGTAGCCCTAGTGGAATGAGGTCTGATTCCGTACGAATCTCCTTACCATGAGTGAATTGAATAACTATGTAAAGCAATACAATGAAAGCCAATCCACTTAGAAATAGTTTGTTTAGAAACAGGTTTCCCCACAAGAACCCAAAGCAAAAAGAAACAAACAACTGCTGAGACTGTAATACTGAACCCTTTTAGTTCTGCTCAAATAATAACATAACTGCCTGTGAATATCCAAAGAGTGTGCAAAATCTTTTTCCCCCTTATTTTAGGGATCCAGCATAAAAAAGTAGAGCAAATGAATAGAATGGTTCATGGCCACATTTGAGACCACTTTAGGCATGAAAGTAGAGGTTGAAATGCATAAAGAGAGACCTGTCCTTATGAAAAATAAAAAGTGAAGGGTCTAACTGCCAATTAGAGCCTGTAATTCCAGATACCCTTCTAGCGGACGTAATGGCCAAACAAAAAGCTGTCTTCCAAGAGACAAAACTTCAACTCAGCTGTAGCTGCAGGTTCAAAAGGAGATAAAGTGTAGGTTTCTCCAACACAAAATTGAGATCCCAGGGAAGGAGTAGGAGCTTCCACGTGGGGGTCTTATGTTCTTTGCCCCCTCTAAGAAATTGGCTTGAACAAAGGATAAGAGAATGTGCTAGGTGGAGTCACAGTCATAGTGAGCAGAAATGGCTGCAGCATGAACTTTTACAGAGGAGAAAGACAAACCTTTGTCTAGTAATTCTGTAAGATACTGAAGTGGAAACACTCAAATTAGGAGTACTGAAACATCAAAGCACTTTGCTTTCTTGCTCCAAAAGAAAAAAATCTCCCTCCATTTATCAGCATTTCAAACTCTTCCTTAGCCACTCAGGCCATCTGGCCTCTAAAAATAACATTCAAAACTTGTTGAGGAAGCGCGACCCTCCAGGGTCTGGGAACAGAATATGCCAGGCGGCTGCCAGATGCAGGGACTGTATCTTGGACATTTGAGAATGAGAATGATTGCCTGCCTGGGACAAAAGGTGTGGACTTGCTGGCAAAGGCCAAAGGGAGGCTCCCATACTAAACTCCTCAGCAGAGGATACCAGTGCACTGACAGTGGCCAATCTGGAGCTATAAGAATCATGGAGGGTTTGTCACTATCTGGAAACTTTCTAAGAGCACCTTGGGAAGGGAGGAGGCAGAGGGAGGAAAGGCATAGATGTGAAGATTGTTCCCAACTGAATGAAAGAGCATCCACTTTCCAAGCTTTTGGATGAAACATCTTTGTGCAAAACTTTGTGGCTGGAAGCTTCTAGTGGAGAAGCCGAACAGATCTATGTCTGGAGTCCCCCAAAACACTGTCAACTGTGTCCCGAAATACACTTGAGGGATCCAATTTCCACTCGTGGGGATCCACCATCTGTCTGCTCAAAACATATCCGCTAAGGGAGTTCATATTGCTCCTGGCAGAAACCTTGCCTGAAGAGTGAGGTGCAACCTTAGAGCAGTCTCCCCACAAAATCATAGCTTGTCTGCAGAAGTGGGTACGAATGGGTTTCCCTTGCTTGTTGATGTACCACATGACAGTTGTGTTGTCTGTTTTAGAATCTCAACTTACTTGTCCTGGGTGAAGTAGATCCTGAAGGCCATCAATGCAAATTGGACTGCTAACATCTCCTTCCATGTTGATATGCAAATGTTAAAGTCTGGCAGGCCCACGTGTCTTGAACCCATTTTTCCATTGAGGTGTGCTCCCCAAGCCTAGCGTAACTGGCATCTGTCGCTAAGATCTGACTGGGCCTCTGAGTCGGGTCACAGAGAGTCTCTTTGTTTAGGTGACATTCCTGAGCCCACCACGCAAATTCCTTTCTGAATGCAAGGTATTATCTGAATGACAGTGTCCAAATCGTGGCAAGTAAAATATGAGTCCATACACTTTTGAGATACCATTGCTTAGCTTCCTCATATGCAGTTTGGCATTGGGAAGCCACCAGAATACAAGATGCCATGAACCCCAAGGCTTCTGAAGGACTGTATCCTTGCAGTCAGCCTGGACCAGGAGAGACAATTGTTGGAAGTAAGCGGGTAAGGTTTCTTTGCTTGTCCGGGGTCAAAAACGCCCATCCTGAGGAGGGGCTGTATTCAGTCTCACACCCAGAAAGCACATGTCCTGAGAGGGGTACTAGACTGGACTTTATTTCGTTCACAGAATACCCTGAGAGGCACCTATAACACTGCCATAACATGTACTGAAGATGGTGAAGTAGCTTGTCTTTGTCTTGAGCAAAGAATCAGGCAATCGTCCAAATAAAGTGATAAATTTGTATTCCCCTTTCTTAACCGTAAGAAGGCTATCACCGGAGCCAGAACCTTTAATGTGAACACCCTGGGCAGCAGTAGATAAGCCAAAGGGCAATGCAAGAGAACTGATAATGTAAAGTCCCAGCCCGAAAACGCAGGAATCTCCAAGCAGCTTGGCCTGATAGGAATATGAAGATAAAAAGCTGCTCCTTGAGATCCAGAGTTACTCATCCAGTGATTCTTTGCTCAGCATAGGTAGAAGTTATTTGCAAAGTCAACATTTTGAATTTTGGAATGTCCAGGTATGTGTTGAGGCAATAGACAAATCCAGAATTGGCCTCCAAGTAAGTTTACTTTCTTTGAGTACACAAGAAACGAGGTGAGAATAAAATCCTAGAGCCACACCTCAGATGAAAGGGACCTGCTGGATAGCTCCCATTTGAAGAAGTAAAAGAAATCTGTTTGTGAGCCTCTCTGCCTTTTGCTGAGGAGGAACGCCATGGCATGCCTTTGAAAGGGGGCAATGTACGTGGAAATAAAAGGCTTGTAGCCTCGGTTTATAATGTCCAACACCCATTTGTCTTGGGTGACTAAAAGCCAATTTTGCCTGAAAAAGTGAACAACTTTCCCTCCCAGAGGAGCTGCCAGACAGGAAGGATCGAGGCAGCTGAAGATGCAGGTCATTTGGGTCTGTTTACCAAAGGACTGGCCCCTGCCCTCACCTGTAGACTGTGCAGGAACTCCACGTCCCTAGGCCTCCAAAGAACCCTGTGTATGAGAGGCTCTGCCCCCTACCCACGTCTAGATCTGCCAACCTAGACTGTAAATCAGAAGAAGAAGGAGTACAAGCCCATCCCTTAGTAGGCCAATTTCTGCTAAACTTAGGGGGCTGCACCTGCACCAAAAATCTTTAACAGTCTGCATAGACTTGCAGCACATGTCCTCCATTTTCTTCAAGACTGACTCCACAGGAGAACTCAAACAAAACTTCAGACTGAAGGGGAGCATCCAAAATTCGAGCTTTAACATGCTCTGACAAGTTCTGATCCTTAAGCCAGGCGTGCCTACGAATAACTGATCCAGTGGCAGCCACCCTGGAAGAGGCCTGCAAAGCATCAAAACCACACTGCAAAGAATGCTTACCCACCTGATCAGAGGCATGAACCAAATCCTGTAATTCTTTACACTCTATGCCCTCTGCTAAAGCATCCACCTTAGATTTCCTCAATTGACTAAGAAGAAAATTCTGGTACTTCAGCATATGAAACTGGCAGTTTAAAGCCCTCACTGCAAGAGTGGAAGAGGTATACACTTTTTTACCCCACCTATCCAGAGCTCTAGAGTCCTTATCCAGGGGAACTGGATTCTTCACTACAGAAGCCCTGACACCCTTAGGTCCCTGGATAATAGTTTCTGGGTCAGCCCTAGGGCTCTTATACAAATATTTATGAGCCTCTGGCACCCTGTAATACCTGTCTGGCTTAACTGGGGCAGGAGGCAAAGAGTCTGGATTAAGGGAAGCCTCAGAGAAAACATCCTGTACAACATCCAAAACCGGAGGTATAGCCAAGGGCCTATGTTGTGGTAAAAACAATAATTCCCTAGAAGCCTCTTTTTCAGGAATCTGAGAAATCCTGACCTCCCATTTAAAATGCTCCCTCATAGAGATGCAGGGTTTCTGAAAAAAGAGAAATCCTCTGGAGGAGGGAAGCAGAAGGACTAGGAAATCCTCTGCGCCAGAATCCAGAATAAGGGGGAAAAATCCTGAATGTCTTCCAGCCGAAGACTCTGAATAATCTGAAGAATGTTCCAATCCCAGCTTCCACCTCTGGCTCCACCCTAGGTCTCTTTATCTGAGGGGCATAGAACCTCTGATCAAGGTAATCAAATCTTCTGCCATTTTAAGCATGTGTTTTTTAGGCACAGAACTTGCAGAACTAGGACTGACGCCAGAGGAAGACAAACCAGGCCTGGCCTTAGAAGGTACCTTAGAGACAGAGGGAGAAGGCCTAACCACCTTATGCAAAGAAGGGAGCACAGCAACCTGAGAGGCCCCCTCAGCCTGGCCTGACTCCTGAGAGGCCACATTTTGCAAAACTAAAGGTTCCCCCTGAGACTCAACTGAAACCTCGGCCGGATCCACAGATTCCACCGTGGTTTCCTATAAGAACCGGCTTTCAGTCCGGAACGGACTCACTCATCCTGCTTGGATTTCAATGATTTCTCTTTATGCTTCTTCGCGGTAGCTGCATGCCGCTAGAGTGATCCACGGGCATATTGTAATTACACCGCCACTGAAGTTACAAGCTTAGCCAGTTCAATCTAACCCACGCTAATGCAGGTGCGCTTATTAAATTTAGCACAAAGCTTACACCCGACTCGATCACGCCGTAGCTCAGGCCCCAAACAAGGAATACAGAGAGAGTGGTAATCCCTATGAGGTATCTTGTTCTTACAAGAAATACAATTATTCACTCTTTTTCTGACATCCGGATTTAACTGAGGCAAGAAAGACAAAAATACTCCCCAACGGGTACTTAGCCCAACTTGGTCTTTGGTCTGAAACTCAAAATACGTAAAATTTCAGGACGCTTGGAACGGCACTTGCAGCTGCTTCTGCTTCCGACCATGCGGCAAGAAAGACTGAGGATATGGTGTCGGTCATGCGCGCTTTTAGTACTTAACGGCAAGGCACTGACGCCAGATCTAAGCTTAACCATGACCGACGCCAGCCTAACACTTTGGTATTCGGGCCGACCGAGGACAGCGGACTACCCACAGGTTATGACTGCAGCAATGTGAGATGAAGAACATCAAGAGTTCACAGTGTGGTACAATACTCATTATGTGATCAATGTAACATAGTATGTGTAACTAGAGTTCACAGTGTGGTACAATACTCATTATGTGATCAATGTAACATAGTATGTGTAACTAGAGTTCACAGTGTGGTACAA
>NW_025060367.1:0-5429 GCF_019279795.1 Protopterus annectens
TCAGCCAATCAAAAAACAGATAACCATTTAAAGTGCTACAAGATATTATAATGTATCAAATATTCATTACATTCATTATAAAATACGAATCATGTCAATAAAATCAGAATATGAGGACATTTAAAACTCTAAAGCATTAAAACAATAAAAACTTGCACACTATTCATATAAAAAATGGGCATAACTAAATAAACGCTTTCGGCTAAATTGTCAGTGCCTTTGCCTTCTGGATTTATACAATGCTTCATTAAAAATCAGTACAGTCATAAACTAAACTGTTATTTATTATTTGCTAGATATATAAGTATTAAATTCAGCATTCACATTAGTATTATGACTAATATAACTGAATAAAATAGAGCGCTAACATATAAGCGCTCATAATACAACCAGTAGATCGGAGTTAGTATCATAGTGGAGCGCACTATATTGTAATAGTGGATTTTATACTATATTGGTGATTCCATAGTCAAACACACTGACGTCCCACTCACCAGACTGAGTAAGGAGAAGGTCACAGTAAGCTGCCTGTCGGGCGCTAGAATCCGCCACATAGCATGGCTCGGGTCTCTCAGCAGGTGGTATGACTCAGTTATTGTCCCGCGCTGGTGTCGGATGCTTTATCCTTGGACTGCGAAGGGACATCGAGGGCTCTCCTGATTCCATACCAGCCCAGGCGGTATGACCCCTGACCTGAGCAGTATCCTACCTTCACCTAGAATGATGCCACAATACAGTGATAAGATATTCCAGCTTTAATAATTGACTTAAATTCGGTGTCGTTAAGGATCAATACTGCCTGGGATGACAGCACTGGACAAGCCACGCTGCTTCGCAAGGAATAAACACCCTGTCACCCTGGGCTTCAGATATTAATAAGGCTCTTGCCACCCCATAGTGCCTTTTTAGGCAAGGCTCAAATTCTAATACCACCCCTAGAACACCAAAAGGGAAAAAAACTAAAGGGTAATGCTGCTCAATGCAAGTCTCAATCTGGATACGCACTCGAGGCCCTTCTAAATATGAAACATGATGTCTGTGCTGTGACAGAAACCTGGTTCAAGGCTCACAGGCACCCCAGCACTAACAGGTTTCACCTCATATCATCGTTCGGCCCCAAAATCCGGACAACACCAAGAAAGGAGGGGTGTCCATATTCATAAGACACCCACACCTCAGGTTGGTATGCCTTACACGTCATCGGAGACCATCCAGGTGCAATTAACCATAGGCGAACTGCTCTGCAATTTGCTTGGCATGTTACAGGCACCCTCTCAAAGTCAGGAAACTCACCTGGCCTTCCACAAAGCAGTGGAGGATAAATGTATCTCAAACACCATCATACTAGAGTGACTTCAACTACCCCTATTATAGACTGGGAACACTACTCAACCCGAACACTCTAGCAAAGATTCCTGGGTTCACTTAAACTCAAATGCCATGGAACAACAGTCACCATCCCACAGAGGAGAAAACATACTTGATCATCATCAGAACTTTGAGATCAAAATGTTCAACACCCGATATACCCACACTGGTGAGATCAGATCATAAATAATCTCGCTGGAGGTCTCATCCCGCCCCACCTGAAACAAAAAGACCACAGTGAAAAACTACTCCAAAAAGCCGATTTCACACTTCTAAAAACTAGTGTGGTCTCCTTCAGGCCGAGCCGGTGAAACATTACTCAAACCGCTGAATCACTTACAAATGCCTTCTACCAGCACCTACTAGCAGGACTGCATGGATCAGGCAATCCCAAACAAAACTAAGACTCCTCTGTACCAAGGCAAGCGTCCCAGTCACGGTGGACCCCAGCCATAAACAAGCTCTACAACAAGGAGAAGCTACTACAAAATGAAACCAAAATCATGAAAGGTAAGACACCTTTAGTCATTATAGAAGTAAAAACTAAGAAGCTCTCCTTAAAATCATCCAAAGGCAAATTTTGAGACTTCAATCATAAGGCCTTCTTTAGCTATGTTAGAAACCTGGGAAACTCCCAGATATGCTCAGGAAATTTAGTTCAAAATGATGTGAAAATTACTGAACCTACACACATTGCTAACATACTGGCTGACAGGTTCAGTGAGCTTCCCTCCCCCCTCCCCCAGGAGATATCTATTCAGAGGATTGTAGCCCCAAACATCTCAACGCCCAGGTGAGACTGCCCTCACTAAGGCAAAAACACAGCATCCATGGGACCCGGATGGTGTCCCGGCTGTAATGCTTCATGAACTCCAGCGAGGAATTAAACCCTGACAGTAGGGACAGCTGTTTCAATCTTAGCCTGCCTCAGGATCTGTTACCCAAGGAGTGGCGCCCACCCCGGCGACTGTGGTCACTTCATAAGGGTGGTGCCTCCACAGACCCTGGGTACTGCCCCATTAACCGACAAACCTTATCTGCAAAGCCATGGAAGGATCATAATGGAACTCATAAATAAAGACATGAGGAACTTACGAGACTTTGGATCAGCTTCAGTTTAGCTTTATTAAAGACAGATCCTACCTTATAAACTTACGGTTGACTTTTGAGACAGTCACCAAAGGCCAGTGATGGTAGAGGGAAAGGCGGTCCATACAGCCTACACTCGACCTGGCAAAAGCCTTGACACAATACCCCCGCTCGGGTATCATCGAAAAAACTCATCGGCAGCTTGAATGTAAACCCACCCGCTACAAGATGGAACGCAAACTAGCTAAGTGACAGAACCCACAGGGTCAGAGTTGCTGGAGCCATGTCAGACTCAAAGCCTGTCACAAGTGATGTGGTGTCCCACAGGAATGTCAGTCCTACAGATCCACTCTTCATTGAAGCATCTACTTTTCTGAAGTACAAAGCAAACACAGGAGGGTTACTTGCGGCTGACAAAAATTTGCAGATATTTATAAACTGGGCGCCATATTCAGCTCTGACACGAATATCCTCAGAAGGCCTCACAGAAACGGATAATTGCCAGAGCCATGGCCTGAAGTTAAAACGCCAAAAATGCATAGTCATACCCTTCGGAAAAACAAGGTTACCCCTAGCTACCATATGGGTGGCAGTCACTGAGCACAGAAAAGTCATCCAAGGATGGGGATTCAAAGGTTTAATGATAACCTTCGTTTGACACTCATGTTACTGAAAGTAGTTAGGAAAACCTTCTATATAACCCACCTGATCATGAAGGGATTCACATCTAGATCAAGGGTCATCGTCCCCCTGTACTCATCACTCCTTAGACCTATGATTGAGTACAATGCCCGTTCGGAATATCTGACCAGACACCTGATGCAACGAAAGGCCCAAAGTTTCCTCACCGAGATATAGGGTCTCAAAAATATGTCTTATGCCCGACTGAAAGACTCCAGCTTCTATTCAGTCTCCCATACACAGCAGCTTTTAACTCCAGAGGTGACCTGTCTTCCTGACATATAAAATATATCAAGCCAGATTTGATGAATATGCTTCCTCAAAAAATCGAGATCCTCAGAACCACAAGAGGCGGGAGACTTAAACCTTGTGCAGTTATAAATGGAGCGTGCTTTGGAGGGACAGATTCATCACTGCAAGACTCTTCCTGCTGTGGAACAAAATCCGAAGGTACATGTGAGGCAGAGCACCTCGCTGGCCTTGTTCAAGGGAATCTTGACCAATGGATGGGAGATCGCAGATATACCCAGGGACCACTTCCAGTGTCACTGTGACAGAGGCACAGAAAAATGATAGGCTGTAGTTTAAAATTTCAAACTAAAGGGGTGGCGAAAGCCACATAACTATCGACTAGGCTTATAAGTACTTTTGGCGAATAGCCTGAGGCATGACCACATGAGCCTGCCCAGACCTGTCTCATAGCTTGATGTAAAGATATAAAATTAATGAAACCGTATGGAACAGTAATTGCTGCAAAATATAACAAATTGAAAGACAATGAAAACATGCATAATAAAATGCAAGAATATCTACTTCAATCATCTTCACATTCTTTATATGACAATAAGATATATTCAATATCACCAAAAGAAACAGCTAATGGAATGGATGACATACTGATGAAATATATAAACTCTTATATGAGGAATGGTGAAACGTGATGTATATGACTTGAAACAGATATGGAACAAATTATATAGAAAATGGCTTCGAGTGAATAACAAACAAAAATATATATGAATGTAGTGTAAAAGGGAAGTGAACAAAAATATAAGGTGTAGCGAGTAAGTACAATATACAAAAGCGAGCTCAGTGGACCATAGATAAACAGTCAGATGTTTATTATGTGCTTACAAATACCAGTATGTGTGTGTGAGAGGAGCATGAGAGGGTGGATAGCTGGAATGTAGAAAAATAAAAATATATATATGAAGGCACATGTGTTACTGTTTGTGTGCATGTATATGTCATGAAGCTATTTCTTGGTTCCTACTTTTGAGGGTGTGGTTTTAGGATACTACCTCATTTAAGCCCCTCCATTTATGTGCTCCTAGTCTCAATATCCAATTGGAGTTCAGCTTCTTCCGTTATATTATTGATATAACCTATTGGACAATTTCCATAGGTATAATACTTGAAATAGGAAGGTATGTCTGGTCCTTCCATATGAGCTGTGCTTTGCCAATGCGCTGAGTCGTCTTGTCTTACAAGGCAGTAACTATGATCCTTATCCATCTCTCAATGACACGTAGTCTTTCCAATATAAAAACAGTAGTATTTCACACAATATGCAGCATAAAACAGTAATACTACTACCTACTGGGTGTCTACTCTAATGTCCCATAGCCTGCCGATTGTCCGGATGTCTAAAGTAGTCTGATTGATCTATGTATGGACGCTGGGGACAATTACCACATCTACTTGTTCTTTGGAAGCCCTGTATTTGGGCATAATGCCGAGAATCAATTGGTTCTCTCTGTAGCACAATAGTGCTGGTATTGCATATTACTAAGCGTGAAATGTGGTTGAATACTACTATATCTTTAACACTAATCCTGCCATTAAAATATTCAATTTCTAGTTACTGCTTACTTATAACCATTGTACATTTATTACCAAATGGTATAATAAAAAGGCTGGGGTCTAGAAGAGACTTTATAGTCATAGTATCTATTTTGTTCAGAAAAAAAATGGTTTTAGCTCTAGTTACCCTGATATAATCCATATTAGAGTAAAATACCGAATTTCATCAGAATGGTAACCACGGCTAAGTAAGCCGCTTTCAAGATGTTTCAATTCTCTATCAAATGACTCATCAGTACTTGATAGTCTAGACAGGCCTTAACGCTTGCCCTTTGCTTCTAGTTGGACTTTCCCAGTCAGCAAATGTTAAATAAATGATCTTGATCATCATAATTCTGCTACTTTAGCTTGCCTAACATACTTGAAAGAAGAACTACTACTGCACGAATATCTATCTATAGCTCTATATATATATATATATATATATA
>NW_025060368.1:0-5482 GCF_019279795.1 Protopterus annectens
TCACATTGTAACTGTGTAAATGTATATATTGTAACAGTGGAAACTGGGTACAGGAGGTTAACTTCAGTCCAGTAAATTTCAGAAAAATAGCTGAAATTAAATTACTTTATGGCAGCAAGAAGACACAGGCCTTCTGTATTGTCTTGGAAGTGTTTTATTGTTTTATGACTTCCGGTCTTTGTCAAAGATCTGAGGAAAAGCCCTTGTCTATGTATTTTTACAGGTAGATGCTAAATGCAGCCAACTGCCAATGCCATCAAGGGCTGTTTTGGGGCCTGGGAACTAGGAGTCAGATGACAAGGAATGATGTCATTCTGCAAGCTAGCCCAGCAGTAATATTTGAGATAGTATTTTGAGAACTCTCTGAGAGAGATACAGCATTCTGTATTCAGTCTTGGACATGACAAGAACACCCATTCACCACACATCTGTCTTGCTGTGATCAAGTAACTTTCTAGAGAACAGTGCAATTCTGTTAGATTTAGTCAGGAATATAGTGAAGCATAGTTTACATGTTTTTTTTCATTTATTTGAGACTGTTCTGCAATGCTGTTTTAAATATTCCCTGTGATTGTGAACTCTGATGCCACTGTAAATATATATTTAGCATTGTCTTGCTCTTTTATTATTTATTATTAAATATATTAAAACATTTAATTGTGGCTGATCTGCCTAGAGATATTTAAGTTCTGAGAGTACTTGCATATTTATTTGGTGACACTGTGTGGCCACTCCTAATAGCCTTGCTCTTGGTAAAACTACCATTTGTACTGATAATAACATTACATAGTAAGATTGGACACCCTTTGTTAAGGGCCGTAAAGTAGCCCAATAAGAAGCTGTCTGGTGGCAGTGAAAACTACCTTATAGTCTAGGCAAAAGTGAACATAGCTACTAAACCCATGCCAGCCTTTCCCAGGTGGCTACTTGGGCAGGGACATGAAGCACTGGTTAGACAGAGAGGGTGCTGGGGTCTTGGCTTAGCCACTCAGCTGAGATCTCAAACTCTATAGCTGTACCAGTGGGGAGTCTTATTGGGGATCTGGAAAAATAGGGAGAAACCAGCCCCGGACTGATTGTGGTCTCTGTGTGCTCTTAAAGGAAATTGCATTTGATGCAGAGAGCTGCATCTGGTAATAATGTGGGTGTACCTTATTATCCTCTTAGTGTACATCCCCCACTGTTGCCAATGGTGAGGACTGAAGCTCCTTGATTACTGGTCCAGTGGTGGGTCATCGCATTTATTGGTTGGCTACTGTGGGGTCATCACATCACATACTGAGATTCAGTGGTGTGGATACTGAACTCATGTAGCCTGTAAACAGTGGTCTCTAAAGAAGGTGTTTGTACTTTCAAGCAGCCACATGGTAGACATTCAGAGTTTCATAAAACAATAATTTTATTTATTTTTTTGTTAGCTTAGTTAACCAAGGAGAGCAGGCAAGGATGTCAGCAAAGGGGTATGGCAAGCTGACAAGAAGACAGTTGGCTGAGATATGCCAAGACAAAGGATTGGTGCATGCCAGCCTGACTAAAGCAGAAATGTTTGCAGCCTTAGTCACAGCTGCATCATAGACCAGCAACCTGGAGGACAACAAGACTGGCCTTGGGGATGTACAACTCTCAGAAAATGGACAGTTCAACCTTTCCACAGAAGACCTAAAAATCCATCTGGAGTTAAAAAGACTTGAACTGGAGGCCAAACATTTGAAAATAAAATCAGCAGATAGGCTGAGATGTCTGGAGGCTGAAGAAAATGATGGCGCAGAGGCAACATGAAAAGGAGATGGACTCCTTTGCCAGTATCATGGAGGTAATGGTGAAGGAATAACCAAACCCCAGAAGCAACAGTCAGTAAATGTCTTCTACAATTTACAAAGGATAATTTTGGTAGTTTTATTTATATGTTTAAAAGGGTATGTAAACAATATAATGTTGATCAAGGGCTCTGGGTATGGTTCCTGACCTCTCAATTCCATGTAAATCTGTAACTGATATTTGTTCAGTTTGATACCGATTATTAAAACAATTTAACAGTATTGTAATTTAAGCAGAGTGTTTTGCTAAAATTTGAAGCCTATAGAAAACGTATTAGAAAAGCATAGACACAAGGCAGATGAAAGTGTCTGTGAATACATTGCTGGGAGTTAAGAACTTATTTTCATAGATGGTGAGGGGATGTCAAGTCACTGCTTTTGAAGGCCCGCAGACCTTTGGTGAGGGAACAAGCCCCAGCATTTCCGCCAGAGGACATGAGAATTTGTTAGCAGATAGGAGGTAAATAACGCAGGATGTGTTGGGAAAAAGGATCTTATACCTAGCAAGCAGCATCACTGCACAGGAAAGAGATACTCAGCAATTGCCTATGGGTCTAAGGGAACCCATGGTGGGCAGCCCAAGCCACCCCAACAGAGTCAACTAGTAACAGGGGAAAACACTCAGTTCAGGTACACAGCCAGGATAAAGAGTTAAGGTTTTTAAATGAACCACCGGGGCCAATGAATGTCCATGGAGGCAAGGTGGGGAACAAAAGGTGGGAGAGCTGCATGTGGGAATGACAGAATGCCAGCAGTAAGTTGTCTTGAGACAAGGGTACCAAACTACCTCAAGAGGTTATATCCTATCTTAGTAGATGGAAACAGGTCACTGCTAAGATAGACATTAGCCTGACTCCAACCATTGTGAAGCCTGCAAATGGTTAGGAGAGTATACTACTTGCTCTGGGTGAGTCTACTCCCAGCCAAAAGCTTTAGGAGGACCCTATTTCCAAATACATTTGGCCAGGGTTCACTCTTTTGACTGGGAGGGTAGTAAAGGAAGTAAGTACGTGTGTTTGTGGATATCCCTGCACATGTCCTAATAGGGAATCGATTTTGATAATGCAGTATCTTGTGTGTGCATGCCATACCGGACTGTATACGTCCAAAGTCCTGAGGACCCATTATTCTGCCACCTGCCTGTTCCAGCACGCCACTTTGAAGGAGCTACCAGGCGAGAGTGAAGGTGAGCCACAACTACTTGTGGATACTCGATGTTCCCTTGGACAGAGTAACGGCTAAGGGCAGAGGTGAGCAGGTAATTCAGGCTGACAGTGAGGCACTGCTGTCAGAGGATACCAGACTTCCGTGAAGCGCCGAGCTACATAAAGTGAGTATTTGAGAGAGGCTCAGCTCTCAGATCCTAAGACATAAGGCCTGAGGGAGGAAGCAGAGGCACCTGATTCTCAAGGAAAGGGGAATCTGTATACTGGGACAGCGTTACTGTATAGAGAGGAGACCTGAGGGAAGCTGGAGGGTGGAGAGAATACAGCAGTTGGTAGTGCCTGTAATCTTTACTGTCTGGCACTTCTAGCCATAGCTTCACAATAGACCTCGTAATCTGGAATGGAGACAGCACAATAAAACTGCCAAAATCAACGAATTATAAGCAAACACTTTATCAGATAAAATAAATAAAAAGAAAAGAATTGCCGCTTTCGTCTCCAAATTCAGACACTTTATCAAGATGAAGCATACCCCATTAAGCCTTCATTTAAATCATTAATTAGCTCATGGACCAATCATAACCCAGGACTCATGAATAATTCATTAAACGGTGAAACCTTGAAGAAAAAGGCTTTAAATTCTGAATACTTACTATAAAGAAGAAAATACAATCTAAAAAATCAAACATATAATACCCTTCATGCACTCAACCATAAGTAAAATAATAAGTTACCTAACATTATATCCAAATACATTAGAAAGACAGACCCCGGGATTCATGAAGTCAGCGAAGGTCATGTATACTCATGCTCGGCGGGTGCATGAATATCCGCAGTAGCCATCTACATATTAATAGATGCACCCGAACTACAGGGCATGTGCTGAGTACGTGGAGCTTACCTAAGCAGGATGCGCCAGTAGCGGTTGAAGCATGAAGAGCAACCTAACGTATTAACGGCCATAGTCCGGCCCAGAATAGAAAATGGCTGCCATGGCCCGTGGCAGAATGTCGTCCGCGAGTATGAAAGTTCCCGCCCCAACCAAATAGAGAAGCAAAATAAAACTCCACGCGAGTCTCGAAATGTACCTGTCCAAGGAACAAAGGATACGCCAGAATACCGGTCCGCATTGGCAATGTATCACTTGCGTGCATAGTCAGAGAAGGTGTACATACGCGTCAGCACGTCAAGACCGACATATAGGAGAAGACTTAAGGTCACCAACCGTCCCACTTTGCGAGGGCAGTCCCTGGTATTGGGCATTAATGGTTCAACAAAGCATTAAAAACGAAGTGCGCAAGAGTGTAGGTCATAATGATTTCCACCACGTAATTGTAGCCTGAATCGGGTTATCTGTAACTGAAATACCTAAATGTCCTAAGAAACAGAATAAGCTACCAAACTGCCACAACAATAAGCTCATAATACAGGCAAATAAGTGAAGTCCCATGCTATATATAGTGACCGTATGATGGTCGGCTGTGAAGCCGCGATGACTTCGCACATTACAGGTGGTCAATGAGAAGTCCCACAGAACCAATGATAGCACAAAGAAAATAAATGAAAGCATGCATCAATAAACCCTGTCCCCTGATCTGAGAATACCCTGTGCTGTGCGGAGACCACACATACGCTTCTGGACAGGTGACTTACTACCCTCTATTGCGGTATGACTTTGCATTACGCATCAGTTGCGGGACATGTCCCTGACAGCAGATATGCATATCCGGGAGGCCCTTCGGCTGATAATTGCGTCAGATGTCCGTCCCAATATGGCATCTGTTCTGCAAGCATCTTACAAACAATGTTACCCATAACACCCCTGTGTGTGCCTGTACCGTGGAAATGTAGATGTATGACAGGGTGCACCGCATCGAATGGCACCATGGGACACCACTTGTGACAGGCAGTTGGTCTGACATGCAGCCAGCACCATGACCATGTGGGTTGTGTCACATAGACAGTTTACAACACATTCTGTGATACATAGCCACATCCCAGACAATGGTTTCATTAACGCTACTCCGAGGGGGTACTAAGCAGCCCTTTGCCAGGACGAGGTAGGCTGTATGGACTGCAACACCCCATCAATGTACAAGGGATCAGTCCGGAAATGTCAACCATGTCTTAAAGGCATGAACCGCCTGAACAAGACAACCGCAGGGATGGAAGCATATGTCCCCTATAAAGTCATGTACTAACCAAGAGTATGATCCCACCCCATGTCTATGCAGATAGGTCTCCCAGGGTACTGACAGTAACAACCAGCCTCTGCGGAGGTACGGCCCTGTGATGTGAATACAGTAGCCGCGCGAAACAACCTGGGCATCCTACCTGAGGTGAGGCCATAAAGAAATAGCTGTCCTAACTGTGGGTCCACATCCCAAAATGAGATAATGGAGTACACAGCCGGCCTACCATCTGGTCTCATGGATGCTATTCACACTACCCTGAGAGAGCATGTCCCACCTGTGTGTCACGAAAAGGGGACCCCAAAAG
>NW_025060369.1:0-4850 GCF_019279795.1 Protopterus annectens
TTGGTTTGGGAATTTTTTAAAGGGAAAACTGTCACCAAGGCCTTGGATGAGTGAGAGAAAGTCAGTACATACAGCTTACCTTGATTTGAAGGGCCCTTTTGACACAACCCCCATTTGGGCATCAAAAAACTAACACAACTTGAAAATTTTCCCTCAGCAGGTGGGTGGCCAACTGGCTCAAACAGGACCCAAAGGTAAAAATAACCCCCCCTTGATAGCAGACCTGTCACTAGTGGACTTCCCCGGGGATCTGTCCTGGGATCCCTACTGTTTGGTATCTACTTGTCAGAGGTCTTGGCAAAGACAAAAGGCCTGTGGCTGACCAAGTTTGTGGACAACTGTAAGTTGAGTGATGTCATTGACTCCCCAAATGATGTTCTGTTCTGAGTCAGGCAGAATTTTTCCCTTCCCTCCCACCCATTTAAGTTGTCTTGTTAAATACCACTGTCTTTCTAGTTGCCCGCCTCTTATGTTAATCTGACCATATATCTCATTTCTCTCTACTTTCACTGGCTTATGTGAGTAATCACAAAACCATCACTTTTGAAATCCCACCCCTTCAATTATTTAAATGTATTGGCCATCCTACAGTATTTCATAGTCCCAAAAATACAAAAGTAACCACCCTTTCAGTCCATCTTGCTGTTTTAAAATAGTAACTCTCCACTAAACCTTAACTTTTAAACAGGTAAAACTCAAGTTACCTACTTTCATATCTAACTTTTTAGTGCACACTGCAGAGTGCATTCTTTTCAATCTTACCTTTAAGCATCCCTGTTACTAGCACTTTCTCTAATACCTAAAAGATCATCTCTACTTGACTCCAAGTAGACTTTTTTTATCTGTTAAACCTAGCACTTGCTCCTACAGTACTTATTACCTTGATACGGCACTCTTATAGATAGCACCCCAAAAGGCAAACCCCATTTCTCGGTCACCCCCCCCCCCGGGAATCTCTTTTAAAGTTTTTGTCTAGTCCTTCTAGCATGTCGAGGATCAGTTGCTAGTGTCCTCTCCTGCTCAGCTGGTGAACCGGGGAATATTGAGGCAATGTTACAATTGCCTCATGTACACAACAACCCTCTCCTCCTCCCACAAAACACAAATACATGGAGATGCAACTATACGGCCAAACTGGAGGCTGAGCTCTCTCAGCATAGGACTGGCAAGACCAGTCGGGAGAAGGGATTACCACACACTATGGACGGTCTCATAGTACCATTACCTGACCTCCGATCATGCACATAAACACACAAGACGTACTCGGGCTCTGATCAAATCCTGCCTTGAGCAGCAGGGGCCACCAAAGCCGGACACCCAAACAACCACCGCATCAGAACACAACACCTGCAACACGCAGACCTCACGATTCAGGTGTGAACGATCCACAGCCTCAGGCCAAACTGATACCAGACACTGGTCATTGGGCGGCTCAGCAGTCAGATTACACTGGCGTCCGCTCCTCAGATAGCAGGTAAGGAAGTTATAATGGCTGTCATCAGGCGCTAGAATCCATGCCTCGCATAGCGCTCAGGTCTCTCTCAACAGCAGGTACAAATGTAGCTCAGTCATTGTCCCGCGCTGGGTATAAGCGGCCACCAGGGCGTGCCTCAACGGACTACATGAAAAGGGCATTGAGGGCTCTCTGATTATATGACAGGCAGATATATTCGACAGTATCTACCTACCAAGAATGATGCCACAATACAGAGATAAGATGATCAGCTTTAACAATTGGCTTAAACACTGGTATTGTCATTTAAAGGATCGAAATATCTATCTGCCTGGGATGACATGGACAAGCCCGCGCAAAGGAGCTTGCACCTGTCACCCTAGGATTCGGATATTGGCAAAGGCTCTTGCCACCCCCATAGTGCCTTTTTTGCAAACAGGGCTCAAATTCTAAACTGCACCCTAGAACACAAAAAGGAAAAAAAAACTAAAGACAATGCTAATGATGCCAGAGTCTAAGTCTCAAAATGCGCTCGAGGCCCTTCTCAGTATGGAGAACATCGATGTCTGTGCAGTGACAGAAACCTGGTTCAAGGCTCCTGAGAGCACCCCAGCACTATCAGGTTTTACCTCATCATGCTCCGCCCCAAAATCCGGACAATACCAATAAAGGAGGGGGCGTATCCATATTCATCAAAGACACCCGCACCTCAAGACTCGTGGCAACCCACGATGCATCGGAGACCATCCAGGTGCAATTAACCATAGGCAAGACTGCTCTGCAAATTGTAGCATGTTACAGGCCACCCCCACAAACTCAGGAACCTCACATGGCCTTCCTGAAAACACTAGAGGGGGTAAATGTATCACCAAACACCATCATACTAGGTGACTTCAATTACCCTAATATAGACTGGGAACACTACTCAAGCCCAAACACCCTAGCCCAAAAGTTCCTGGAATTCATAAACTCAAATGCCATGGAACAACTAGTCACCATCCCCACAAGAGGAGAAAACATACTTGATCTCATCATCACGAACATGGGAGCACAATGTTCAACACCGGAAGTATACCCCTCACTGGTGAGATCAGATCACAAACTAATCTCGCTGGAGGTCCTCATCCCCCCCCCACCTGAAATAAAAAAGACCACAGTAAAGAACTTCTCGGAAGCCGGCTTCACACTTCTAAAGACTAGTGTGGTCTCCTTTAAGGGCCCCCCGACCCAGGGGAAAACAGTACTCAAGCCGCTGAATCACTTACAAATGCCTTCTACCAGCACCTGCAGGACTGCATGGATAAGGCAATCCCAAGCAAAACAAAGACTCTTTGTACCAAAGGCAAGCGTCCAGTCTGGTGGACCCCAGCCATAAACAAACTCTACAACAAAAGGAGGAAGCTACTACAAGATAGAGCAAAATCCTTAAAAGGTAAGACACCCTTGATCACTATAAGTAAAAAACTAAGAGCTCTCATAAAATCATCCAAAGCAAATTTTGAGAAAAATAGCTAAAGACTCAAAAGACAATCATAAGGCCTTCTTTAGCTATGGTAGAAACCTGGGAGGAAACTCCCAGATATGCACAGAACTAGTTCAAAATGATGTGAAGATTACTGATCCTACAGACATTGCCAACATACTGGCTGACAGGTTCAGTGCAAACTTCTCCCCCCCAAAAAGGGGAGATATCTATAAAAGATTGCAGCCCCCCCAAACATCTCCAAAGCCCAAGTGTGTACTGCTCTCTCCAAAGCAAAAACACAGCATCCATGGGACCTGATGGTGTCCCCTGTGTGCTCCACGAACTCAAGAGGAATTAAACCCACAGCTAGGACAGCTGTTTAATCATAGTCTTACCTCTGGATACGACCCAGGGGGGCCCACTGCAACTGTGGTCCCACTTCACAAAGGCGGTGCCCCCCCGACCCTGGAAATTCCCGCCCATTAGCTTGACAAGCCTTATCTGCAAAGCCATGGAGGGATCATAATGGACCTCATAAATAAAGACATAGGGAATTTGCAGACTTTGGATCCATCCCAGTTTGGCTTTGTCAAAGGCAGATCATGCCTTCTAAACTTGGTTGACTTTTTAAACAGTCACCAAAGCCATTGATGGGGGAAAGGCAGTCCATACAGCCTACCTCGATCGGGGAAGGCCTTGATACAATCCCCCACTGGGTATCATTAAAAAACTCATCAGCTTAAATGTTAACCCATACATCACAAGATGGGTTGCAAACTGGCTGAGTGACAGAACCCACAGGGTCAGAGTTGCTGGCGCCATGTCAGACTCAAAGCCTGTCACAAGTGGTGTACCACAGGGCTCGGTCCGGGGCCCACTCTTGTTTGGCATCTACTTTTCAAATACAAGCAAACACAGGAGGGTTATTTACAAAGTTTGCAGATGACTGCAAACTGGGCCCCTAGTAGAAAACACATCTGACACAGATATCCTTCAGAAGGGTCTCACAGAAACGGATAACTGGTGCCAGAGCCATGGCCTAAAGTTAAATGCCAAAAAATGCATAGTCATACCCTTCGGGAAAAAAAAGGTTACCCCTAGCTACCAAATAGGTGGCAATCCACTGGGCATAGAAGAAGTTATCAGGGACCTGGGGACCCAGGTTGATAGTAGTCTGTCATTCGACACCCATGTAGCTAAAGTAGTTAGGAAGACCTTCTACATTGCCCACCTTATCATGAAGGGATTCTCATCTAGATCAAGGGAGGTCATAGTCTCCCTATACTCATCACTCATCAGACCAATGATTGAGTACAATGCCCCATTCGGGAAAGTATCTGACCCGACACTTGCAGCAGCTGGAGAGGCCACAAAAGTTCCTCACCAAAAAGGGTAAAGGGTCTCAAACATCTGTCCTATGCTGCCCGACTGAAAGAACTCCAGCTCTATTCAGTCCCCCCCTTGCTCAGAGGTGACCTTTGCCTAACATACAAGGCCATGTCAAACCCAGATTTGATGAATATGCTTCACCTCAAAAATCTAGATCCTCAGAGCCACAAGGGCGGAGACTTAAACCTCGACACCCATTAATAGGGCGTGCTGGAGGGGTAGATTCATCACCCAAAGACTCCCATGCTGTGGAATAAAATCCCGGTATATGTGAGGCAGAGCACCCACCTGGCCTTGTTCAAGAGAAATCTTGACCAATGGATGGGAGATCGCAGATATACCCCAGGGATTACCTCAGTGTCACTGCTCAACAGAGGCACAGCAAAATAATGGGTATAGTTCCCCATACTAAAGGGGGGGCGTAAGCCACAAACTATGGGCTAGGCTTGTAAATGCCCTCGGGCAGATAGCCTAGTATGAACCTATGAACCTATGAACCCTTTCAAGAGGGGCTCACAGCAACTAATGACTGGCCAAAAAAAA
>NW_025060370.1:0-4691 GCF_019279795.1 Protopterus annectens
CCCACACAGCCCCAGCACAGCCACCCTGGGCTGTGAAGGTCAGTGGTGACTGCCCATGGGTGGGGATCTCAGTTCCACTGTTACCATCTGTGGGCTCATGGGCTTCGATTTCCAAACATCCGTCCCGTCAATTGTGTTCACCCACCCCATGTGTCATACTCCCCCTGTATGCATCTTGTTTGTCTTGTCTGTTTACCTCCCCAACCTACCTCCCCAAATATACCCCTTTCCTCTACCTCACATTCCACTCTCACCTGAAAAAAAAAAGGGGCAATCTGTACCCAAAACAAATTACGCCCTATACATAGCTGCCTTTAAATGTCGCTGGACATGTAAACTGATAATTAGAATTGGCAGTACAACATACTTTGTTGTCCTCACCCCTCTCTCAGGGGTGGAAGGTTTCAATTTTCACTCCAAATTTGTAACATACGCACAGCTGTTGCTGGTAAAGAAATGGGCAGCTATAGAACTTCCCTACACCCGTCCTGAAATCCCACTGGTTTCCTACTGTCTTTCCCTCTTTGTGCCCCTTTTCACCACTTTCCTATCTCCCCATTTTTTTTTCTTTCAAAGAAATTAGCTTGGGGAGTAAGCACTTTTAAGCAGTAGTTAGCGGGTTTGGGGAGGGGCACTTAGTGATTGCTAAGCACCCAAAACCCCAAAACCCACTTACAACTGCTTAAAAGTCCCTTTAAATCACTCTGTATGTCAGGGCCCTTGTTCTGTCAGCAGAAAAAAAACACCTCTGTCAGTCTCGAACCCCAGCCCTTTGGGCCACCCCAAAAACCCTAAGCCACAGCAGAATAAAAAACTTGGTGCTGAAATAAATATATCATGCAAAACAATGAGTAATGAAAAGGGAAAAATAGGAAGGCCATAACACAAAGCTTGTTCTGTGGATCTTTACCAGCGTTGTGGAATTGCATTACATGACGGGATAAGAGAACCCATTCTAGCAGCAAATAATGTTAGGGGCACTTTAAAACCCCCACACAGTATCATAGCAGGCAAACACTGGCATATCTGATTAGGGCAGAGGCCATATTTCCCTGATTGTGAAACATATTTTAGCTGTGTCCCTCTGAATCCCTCTGAAAAGTACTGACAGTCAGAGAGGTTTTGTATTACACAATGAATAATGACAATAATAACAGTAGACACTGCTTGTACTTCATAAAAGAGTTAATCCAATGCACTGCTTCACTCAAGTCTACACTTCTGTCTCTATTATTGGAAGGTGTACCTAAATTTAACTACCTATCCCTGACTCCAACAAATATGTATCTGAGTGTTTCATAGGCCTGGCAGAGGCACAAACACACAGGCATATCAGCTTATCTGCTGTTACACACTCTGCAAAAGCTTTGTGTGGACTTCACAAGCATCCCCTTATGTAGGAGTACAACACAGAAATCCCAAAAGGATGTAGCCATGTACTGGTAGCAACTGACAACAATGCCATTGTACCAGTGCTGAAAACACCTGGGGGTTTGCACAGACAAAGAATAACAGGCTAACATCGGGCTACCATCTGGATAGGTTCACAGTTGGGCCCTATGCAGACAGACCCCCTGCCTTGAAAAACCCAACAGGTACACACCAATCCATTAAGTCCAGTAAGATAACACTCACAAAATTTAAACATAATGCTCTCTTTTGTCTACCCCTTTTTTAAATATACATGTTTTAGGGTCAACCAAGGATGTAGGTAGGCATACTCAGTATGGAATTGTCCAGTTTACCTGGGGCCCTGTGCTAATGTCAACAATATACACAAACCCTGCAGAAGTGAGTACATCAATATGCACATATAACATTTCACAAACAGTTCATGTCAAAGAATACTTCTCAATAACTACTTTTGTATGGCAAATTTTCATAAGTAGAAAGAAACTACATACTCACATATATCTTGTGTAAGCATTTGTAGGGGGGATTAAACACTACACTGATAGCTCTGTACTGGGAAATGGCAACAGTCAGGTCTGAGTACAACATGTACATCACTGTCTACACCTCTAGCTTCAGATATAAAAAGTATACCAACCTTCTGACTTAAACAACAGGGCACAGCAAACAAGCATGGGCCCCATTCTGGAAATCTGAAATCCTACAAAACTAGCAATTTTTTAGCATTGGGTTGCTATGACAGTGAGTACTGCAATTACCACACAGCAGGCTGCATGCTTTTACCAAATGCTGTGCACCAATTGGTGCAGAGGTCATCACATGCACATGTGCAGATACCTATAAAAGCAGACTGTACTTGCTATCCCCACATGTCATTCATTGCCCATACAGCTACACAGAAACTGTTAGAGGGGTTATTACTTAATAAGCAAAGTTTATTGAGTAAGGATACTCTAGGGAAACATCCAAAATAAATTAATTAAG
Organism: Protopterus annectens; assembly: GCF_019279795.1. Classification (NCBI taxonomy): domain Eukaryota; kingdom Metazoa; phylum Chordata; order Ceratodontiformes; family Protopteridae; genus Protopterus; species Protopterus annectens. The sequence goes on from NW_025060370.1 coordinate 2,398, forward strand.
TAAAAAAATGAATTAAAAGAAAAATTAATTAAGCTATCTCTACTTAAACCAAAAAAAATTTTCAAAAAAAAAACAGGGACCTGAAAGTGACAAAAAGGTATGTACAGAAATGTGATACCCGCAAGTAGTAGATGTTTATGAAGAGTACTGTAAATACTTTGAAACATGCATATGTGGCAGCAGTAGTATGTATGCACTGATGCCTGCATGACTACTGCCATGGACAAATTAGTGTGTAGCTGTGTGCAGTGGGACATAACTGTGACATATGTAGCTCAGCATTTAATGTCAACATCCCAAACATGTCATCTATGTTCTGTACAGTACTGTGTATAATGGCTGTCTGGGGGAGGAAACAGCTATATAAACATGGATGTGACAGAGTAACACATGCATGATAGTCATATAAATTTTAGCTTAGCATTGGCAACTGCTGTACCAGGCTAGTATAGTAATGTAGCATTAGCAGCTATAAATCTCCCCGTAATATTACTGCCATGCACACATGTGACAACTGTTCATGTTGTAGCAAGGCCCAACAGGTCATCCGTGAGGTTCTTTCAACAGTGTACCTTGTGTGTGTATGGCCCCACATATGTAGATATTATGTGTCAGATATATTAGCATCTTAACATGTGCATAGAGCAAGGACATACTGCAACTGTTTGTGAAGGGTGGACATATATGTTGGTGAAGGTTGTTATGTGCATATTTTATGTAGGTTGTAGTGTGTGGCAAACAAGACAGCATACAGTGCTGGTATATGACATGTGGTGTTTAAACCCTGTGGGTATGATTTGTAAGTTTTTAGTCTTCCAGACAGGGGTCCTGCTAAAGATACATGGCCTGAGAATACCCTCAATGCCCGCACAAGACTGTGCAAAATTTTCATAACTGTATTTTCTCAAACCCTTTCATAATTGATATTCCCACCATGAAAGGTGGACTGTATATGTGCCTACATGTAAATCTATATGTACACCAATGGATGTTTATATGTTTAAGCTCAATGTTGTAAATGTATTGCCATCCCTTTTGTTAAAACCCCCCTAAATACCACATAGGTGGTAGTCTACTCCACCAAAATGTGATAAGAGACCACGGGACACAGGTGGACAGTAGTGCCCTTTTGATAATCACAGTGCCACACTAGTCATGAAAACTGTAGGTCCATGTCATCACAAAGGTGTGCCCATGGAATGAGGTCAGTGTTCCCTCTACAGTCATAAACCCATCATAGAGTACAATGGGCATTTGGTATGTACCTCAAAAACATCTACAGCAACTGTGGGCCCCGGCACAAACCCACAAAGAGTATTACCAGACTCAAACAGATGCCCTATGCAGACTGTCTTACAAAACCACAGCTACACTGTGTGCATACGCACCCAGACCCAACCTCTGCCTAACATACAAAGCTATGCCAAACCCACAGTGTTGGACATGCTCCATGTAACAGATCTGTCCCCTGATTCTAAACCTTGTAACTCAAAAAGAACATGCTGGAGTGGTACATTCATCTCAGACACATACCATACCCCGGAACTAATACCTATCAATAGCAAAAAGGTCCTCATTAGCATTCATAAAAAAATCATGATGAATGGATGTGAATAGGAAAAACAACCCGGAATCACCTCTGTGGCTCTGCATGACAGGGGGACATGAACTTAAATTACATGGGTGTTGAAGGGCAGGGTACCATATGGCTAGGCTTCTATAGGCCCAGCCAATAGCCTATACTACCTATGAACTGATACACACACATGTACATGTTGCATTAATTGCTATGTGAGGTTGACTGAGTGTGATGGTGAATTTTGGGGAATGTGTCAACATTGTGTATATGTGTGATAGCCTAGTGGGAAACTGTTTAATCAAAGTAGTGTTCTAGCTTTATCCCCCCAAAAAATATGTATGCTATTGCTAGGCAGAAAAACAGTATGGATACGGTGACATAGTCCCATGGTGTTGACTGGAGTGTGCCATTGTAGGCTAAAAGCATGTATGCTTTTATTGGACACTAGTGAATACAAATCCTGTATGAACTGGTACTACCTGAAGCTGTAGGCCTAAACAGCACAGTATGGTGTATATCCACATTGCTTGGGAAAAACTGTTTTGTTTGTTACCTGTAGTCCCACACATTACATACCTCAATAAGGTTTTGTAAGTGCTGACACACAGTACTGTATGGTACACAGGTAAAGCTCATCTGGGTTGCCATACCTTTTTTGGTTTTCTTTTTTTTTAAAGGGGGGATTTTTTTCTTTTTAATTGTGTTGTGTGGGTTA
>NW_025060371.1:0-5306 GCF_019279795.1 Protopterus annectens
GTTATGGCTTTCCGGGCCTCGGGACCAAACCACGCCAACCGTGGGTAAATTTAGCATTACCCACACCCAGGCGTGGGTTATTGCTATAATAACATATTTATTTCTTGTAAAAGTTTATAAGTTCTTCAAATGCTATTTCTAATTATACTTTCTTGATTATACTGCTTATGCTTGTTTGTAAATAATCTGTCATGCTTTAACTAATAATAATCAGAACTAAATAAGAGTAAATAATATGTTTTATTTTTAACTCTATTAATATAAACAGTAAGTAACATTCCATTGTATATACTTCTTACAGCTTTCTCTTACATTTTTTTATTTCTGCCTCACTCCCTTTTATTTTCTACTCTCTTTTCTTTTCTTTATTAATATATAGAAATGCTTTAGACTGTGTGGGCACAGTGAATAATAGGATTTGTATGAAAATTGAGTTGGGAGAAGAATGCTGAGTTTTATTGCTTGTTGGTAATTTTGAGTTTAATTTCACTTGCATAGAGGCTGTGATGATCTGTGGAATACATTGTGGAGGTTCTGTCATGTTTAGATGCATTTACACTGCTAAATGAATGTTTGTCACTAGTTTTAATAAGTTTCCGCCAAAATGTTAAGAGAGACAATCTGGGATGTGGGCTGTCTTATGCACAATGTCCTTGAGTTACCCTCAGAATCTTCAAACTCACAGAATTCTCACAGAGAAACTGAAAGCAGTTAGTATAAACATTGACAAGGTTATCACACTGACACACCACAGATCTAGGAAAATACTCTGTTCATAAAATATGTCAAGCTATAATGAGCTTAAATGATGTAGTTTCTTAAAGTAAATTTATTTTAGAATAAGATAAAAAATGAAACATTTATTTAAATGTTTTTGAAAAATCTACTTAACAGCAGCATAATAATCTGTGCTAAAAATTTGTGTTCCAAAAACATATACTTTACTATAACTCATTTAATTCATCTGATTGACAAACATAAATAATCTTATAACTCTATTCTGGAAGAAATGTCATGTGATATATTTTAAAGCAGAAATGATTGCAAAATCTGGTTACCAATATGTGTTTGCTGTGCACATTTTGCATAAAGCACAGATTTATTCTAGGGACCTAAGTAGGATAGGTGCCTACTAACACACAAACTCCTTAAAGTGAGATCAGATATATATATATATATATATATATATATATATATATGTGTGTGTGTGTGTGTGTGTGTGTGTGTGTATGTGTGTGGAGTGTGATGGCTTTTTTTTTTTCTGAGAATCCATAACTATCCAATATGATTTTATAATAATTTCTATGAATACAATATTTTACCTCTATTGACAAAATGAATGTTTGCTACTAAGTTTTTAGACACAAGTTTCCCTCGACAAAATGTTAAGGAGACAATCTGGGATGTGGGCTGCCCCATGCATAGTGTCCATGAGTTTCCCCTGTAGCTTCACTCACAATTTTCACAGAGAAACTGAAAGCAGTTAGTATAAACATTGACATGTTATCACACTGACAATTCACAGATTCAGGAAAAATACTCATTCATAAAATATGTCAGTTATGATGAGCTTGGATGATGTAGTTTCTTGTAGCAAGTAAATATCTTATTTTAGAAGGCATAGAAATGAAACATTTATTTAAATGCTTTGAAAAATCTACTTTAACAGTAGCATAATAATCTGTGTTAAAACTTTAAAGTCCCAAACACATATACTCTTTACTATAACTCATTTAATTCATCTTGATTACAAGCATAAATAATCTTATAACTCTATTCTGGAAGAAATGTCATGTGATATAATTTAAAGCAGTAGGTTAGCATGATTTCTTTGTAAAATCTCAATAATATGTGTTTGCTGTGCACATTTTGTGCTAAAGTAGACAGATTTCATCTTCTAGGACAGCAAGTAGGATAGTGCCTCTATTAACACACAACTCAGTGAGATCAGATATATATATATATATATATATATATATATATATATATATATATATATATATATGTGTGTGTGTGTGTGTGTGTGTGTGTGTACCCATATATGTATGTGTATATGTATGTGTGTGTGTGTGTGTATATGTGTGTGTGTATATGTATGTGTGTGTCTGTGTTTATGTGTGTGATGGCTTTTTTAGGTAATAACGCGAGGGTGTTTCTGAGAATCTGCATAACTATGCAATATGATTTATAATAATTTTTATGAATACAATATTTTACTCTATTGACACAATGAGTTTCAAGCAAATGCCTCATACAAATAATTCAAGATTTTTTTGGAAGCTGCTGATAGAATTCACATGACAGAAAAAATAGATACATCTTAATGCATGTAATGTCTGAATCATATTAGCCAAAAGTTTTTGGATTTAAATGAATGTTGAACATAATTTTTCTCTCCTCTTGATTTCTAACATTAAGATGGTTTGAATGCTATTAGAATTCAAAGTGTTATATATTACATAGATCTATATAATAGTATGAATAGTTTTAAAAAAACAAACAAAAAAAAAAACAAAAAAAAAAAAAAAAAAAAAAAAAAAAGCTTATTTTAATTTATATGATGCTGCTCTTTACCAAATGTGTAGTTTGTCTTGATAGGCCAATTGAATTGAAAAACTGTTAACCTCAGTTAAATATAACTAGCATTATTAAATTGATAAGGTGGTAGCTGAGGTACTGCTGCTTAGGTAGGGGTTAACTTGGAGTAGTAAATACTGCTCTAAGTTGGAGCTTTCTAACTCCAGGTGGGATGCAAGGTTTAATCCTTACATTATTTCCTTTCACTTGTTCATTGTTATATGTATATAGTTTTGACATCCATAATATATTTTGTACACCTCATTGTCACTACAAACAAAATTAAATCCTATACAAAATCCCATAAGAGATTTAATAAATACAGCTTATATTTAAAGGTACAATCTAAAAGAGGAGTATGTAACATTATTTATCTTGTTATTTGTTACTCGATCATAAGATTCTTGAGTTTTAAAATGCCAAATGACATCTTTAAAAGGAATTTCTTTTAAACATTAATGGATTGAATAATCCTATGTAAAAGGGCAGTTTCAATAAGATACATTAATCTACACAAGGCCAATCTAGCCTTCCTGCAAGAAACCCATCTCTTGAAAAAAAGATATTGATAAACTAGCCACTAATAAGTATGCAGTATTGGTTAGTCTGTGAGCACACTCAGAAAAAGAGGAGGGCTATTTTATGGAATAAAAGTATGCCCATTCCCTAAAACCACCAAGTCTTATCAGGATGACAAAGGAATGTTTTGTATGGTTACAATACAAATTAATGGGAAGACTTACACTTTAATTAATGTATACTGGATACCTGAATTGGTATTAATACAATGAAACATCATATATTGGATAAGATCATATCATTCTCTATAGGGATATTATTTTAGCTGGTGATTTTAATTGTATACTACATGAAAGTGATACTACTCACTATAAAGAAAAGAAGAATTACATCTAATGCAAAAACATTTAAAATGATTTTTACACACCTTATCATTTGAATGATTATTAATAATCAGATACAGAGTCAAAATCATTACCATACACTCTTTTTTTCTAACAGATACAAAACTTATTCAAAAAGCCTAGATAGGGTCTTTATTTCTTAACCAGATGGTAACAGATTTAATTTTAATTCCAAAATCATTTCCTTTCCTATATCTGATCTATAACTCAATTGTTTTTGAATTCATGATAAAAAAATACTCATAATGTTCAGATTAAAAGGATACCAGCATACTTAACTCAGCTTAAAAGACTGATCCAAAGAATATATACTTTCAGAAGTACAACATTTTCTAGACATAAAACATTACTCCTGAAGTCTCCATTATTCTTCAAGTGCTTGGGATGCCTTAAAATCATATCTATATGGACAAAGTATCAGATGGTATAATAACAAAAGGAAATCTTGGGATAAGGGAATTGTTAGATATTCAAAGTAAAATCTAGGACTCTTATAAACATAATAATGTAAAGAAAATATTATGGGACAAGAAAGTTATTGGACTAAATAAACAAACTAAATGAGAAATACAAAGAAATTTTAACTCATAAAGTTAAAATAACTTTTAGAAGAAATACAAGTTTTGTCTTGTATTCAATAAGCCCCAAATACTTTACATAGACTTAAAAATAAAACAAAAAGATTGAATAAACAAAACTATATCAAAGTAAATCTTTTCTCTTAAGGAAAAAAGAAGAATGTGTTTCTAGTATACCAGAAATACTAGATTAATTTAGAAATCCCTTTCACAAGATTAACCATAAACAACATTAACATGGAACCTAAAGATAAAACAAAGGAGCTTATAACCACAAACATGAATAAAAAGCTTAATAAACAACAGATTAAACCATTGGACAAGAGTATTTCATATGCTATTACACAAATAAATAAGCTTAAAATCAAAACAAAGCACCGGGTAATGATGGTATTATACCAGAGATATATATAAAATCCTTTCTAAAAACTACATATTCATTAATACATAAGGTTTTATTCTGGCCCAAACTGAGTTAATAACCCCCATCTTGGCAATATACATTTATTTCACCAATTTTAAAACTCTAATAAAGATCCAACTAGATGTTCTTCTATATCGCACTCCATCTCATTACTTAATGTTGATTATAAAATGTTTATGAGTGGCTTTGCTGATAGATTGAAGACAATTATCCTCGCATTATAGACATAGATCAGACGGGCTTCATTGTAAATAGAAATACTTTGATAATATAAGAAGAACTCTTAAATTAATTAATTGATTTTGCAAATAGAAAAGAAAGATTTAACACTATTAGTCTTGATATAGGTTCAGCATTTGATCCAGTAAGTTGGGACTATCTGTTTACCTTACTGAAGTGCACAAATTTCTGATGCATTTGTAAATTTAATTGAGCATTTATACAAAGGAACGCTTGGCTTATATTAAGGTAGGAACATATGTTTCACAAAAATACCATTCTAAAGGTAATAAAGCAAGGATGTCCACTCTCCACTATTATTCACTTTAGTAATGGAGCCTGGGCTAATTTGATTAGAAACAAAATTGACATAGAGGGTTTTGAATAGAAGAAAATACAACATCAAAATTCAACTTTGCAGATGATGTTCAATTACATCAGCAGGATCTAATTCTTCTATGCAGTCTTTATTTGATAAAATGATGAATTTTAAAAGTATTTGGTTTTAATATTCAATGAAGAAAAAAAAACTAAAATACTACTCTATATATATTAATTAAAAAATACTCTCATTAGTGATTTTAC
>NW_025060372.1:0-5233 GCF_019279795.1 Protopterus annectens
CTACTGAATTATTGAATTAACTAGTGTATGTATCTGTCTACTGGATTAATTTAATTGTACATTGTACCCTACCCTTAACAAGCAGTCTAGCTAAAAAGCCTACTAAAGTCTCTGTCTCCCACCCCATTTCTCCACTAGGTGGCAGCAGACTCCCACTACAGTGCAACACTTGCTTTCCTGTTTGATGTCCCACTACCTAACCAAATCTACCATCTTTTAGTACACCAAACCTAAAGGTTCATAGGTTCACAGGTTCATAGGTAGGTACTAGGCTATCTGCCCTGGGGCCTATACAAGCCCAGCCAAAAAGGTATCCTGGCTTTTGCCACCCAAGAAAATTATTTTCCTGTGCCACTGTTGAGCAGAGCCACAGAGGTGATCCCCAGGGTGAATTTACTATTTCCCATCCAATCATCAAGATTCTTCTTGAAGAGTGCTAATGAGGAGCTTTGTTTGATATAGATAGGTAGTTTATTCCAGAGTATGGGAAGTCTCTGGGACAGGAATCTATCCCTCCGGCATGTTCTGTTTATTGTGGTGACAAGGTTTAGGTCCCTAGAGCATGTAGCTCGGAGGGATTGGGATTTCTTTAAGTGGAGCATGTCCAACAGCTCTGGGTTTGACATAGCTTTGTATGTTAGGCAGAGATCACCTCTGAGTAGGCAATATGCGGAGTACAGCTGGAGTTTTTTGAGACGGTCTGCGTAGGGCATCTGTTTGAGGCCGGTAATCCTCTTTGTGAGGTATTTCTGCGGCCTTTCCAGTTGTTGTAGATGTCTTGTGAGGTACATACCAAAAGGCGCTGTACTCTATAATGGGTCTAATGAGTGAGAGTAGAGAGGAACAATGACCTCTTTTTTCTGGATGAGAAACCTTTTGTGATGAGGTGTGCCACGTAGAAGGATTTCCTGACTACTGTGGCGATGTGATTATCAAAGGAGAGACTACTGTCCACCTGTGTCCCAAGGTCTCTTATCACACTTTTGATGTTAAGTATGCTACTGCCCATGTTGTAGTTCATGGATACAGAGTTTTTACCAAAGGGGATGACAGTGAACTTTTTGGCATTGAGCTTGAGGCCATGGCTTTGACACCAGGCATCTGTCTCAGTGAGGCCCTTTGTAGGATGTCCACATTGTTAGAGTTTGATTATGGCTCCTAGTTTGCAGTCATCTGTGAACTTCATTAGCCAAAGACCGTCTGTGTTAGCCTGCACTTCAGAGAAGTAGATACAAAACAGGAAAGACACAGGACTGAACCCTGTGGTACTCCACTTGTCACTGGTCTGAAGTCAGATTTGGAGTCTGCTACTTCCACAGTGTGGGTTCTATCAGTGAGCCAGTTGGCAACCCATCTTGTGACATAGGGATTTATACCTAGTTTAGTGAGTTTATCTATAATTCCAGAGTGGGGGATGGTGTCGAAAGCCTTGGCTTTGGTGACTTCTTCAAAGAAGTCTATCAGGTTTAGGAGACATGATCTGCCTTTTACAAACCCGAACTGGGTGGAGTCCAGAGTTTGGAGATTACCAATGTCTTTGTTTATAAGTTCCATGATGATACGTTCCATGGCCTTGCAGACCAGGCTCATCAGGTGAATGGGGTGATAGTTCCCGGGTCCGTAGTGGCTCCCCCCTTGTGGAGTGGGATAACCGTGCTGTGCGCCATTCAGCAGGCACAAAGCCTGAGGTGAGGCTATGATTGAACATGGTACTTAGGTGGGGTGCCAGTTCGTTGTGTAGAACGCAGCCTGGGATGTTGTCTGGTCCCATGGATGCTGTGTTCTTGGCTTTGGAGAATGTGGTTTTTACCTATGAAACTGTGATTACAGGAACTTTGCATTCTTCCGGTATAGAGATGGGCTGTTTAGGGGGTGAGAGGGGGAGTAAAGTTAGCACTGAACCTGTCTGCCAGGATGTTGGCAATATCAGTTGGGTCTGTATATTTAGTGCCATTGTGCTGTAACTCAGAGCAGATCTGAGTGTTGCCATTGAGATTCTTTACATAGCTATAGAATGCTTTGTGGGTGTCTTTGGAATCAATGGCGATTTTGTTTTCGTAACTAGCTTTGGAGGATTTTATGAGGGAGCGCAGATTCTTACTGAGGCTGTCCAGGGAGCTCCTCCAATTTTACTCTCTTTTGCCACCGTGTCTTCCTTTTGTTGTACAGTTTGTTTATGGCAGGGGACCACCAGATTGGCTTCCTTTCTTTGGAGGATAGCATCTTGGTTCTGTTTGGGATAGCACGGTCCATGCACTCGTGTAAGTGCTTATAAAGTGAAATTGTGTAGGATTCAGTAGTCGTAACTGTATTGTCCATCTGCATGGGTGTCATGAAGTTCACCACTTCTGTTTTAAGAAGCATGAAGTTGGCTTTGGAGAAATTTTTTACCATGGTTTCCTTAATGGAGGGCAGGATGTGAATATCCACGGTAATTAGCTTATGGTCGGATCAGACCAATGAGGCGTTGCCTTCCGGTGTGGAACACCGGTCACTCATGTTGGTAATGACTAGATCTAGGATATTGTTGCCCCTGGTGGGGGTGTGGATAAGTTGATCCAGGGCATTGGAGTTTATGAATTCCAGAAAACGTTGAGCGAAGGAGTTGGTACATGAGTAGTTTTCCCAGTTAATGGTGGGGTAGTTGAAATTGCCCATTATTGGGGTGTTTGGTTGAACCCTAATATTTTCCAGTACATCAAGAAAAAGAGTGGGAATCCTGGGGCATGGTGGGTGATCTGTAGCAAACTACAATTTGGATTGCAGTTTTGCTCAGAGTTAGTTGCACTTGGATAACCTCGGCTGCATTATGCTGAGCAACTAGCCTGGAGGCGTGGATATCCTTAATGAATATGGACACACCTCTGCCTTTGGTGTTCCGGTCCAGGTTACATGGCCGAAAAGTGTGGTATGAGTTATAGCCTGGTAGTGCAGGGGTGCTCTCTGGAGCCTTGAACCAGGTCTCAGTCACTGCACAGATATCATGTTCTCCATTTTAAGGAGTGCCTCGAGTGAGTGCATTTTGAGATTTAGACTTCTAGCATTGAGTAGCATCACCCTCAGTTTTTGCTTGCCTGTTCCTGTTATGGTGGTGAATTTGTCATTTGAACCTTGCCTAAAAAAGGCACTATAGGGGTGGCAAGAACCTTAGCCAGTATCCGGAATCCCAGGGGTGATAGGTGCAGGCCATCTCTGGCAAAGCATCGTGGTCTGTCGATCATGTCATCCCAGGCAGACAGATACTGGATCCCTTTAGAATGGCACCAGAAGCTTAGCCAATTGTTGAAGTCAATAATTTTGTCCTTGTACTGTGGCATCATTCTGGGTGATGGCAGAATGCTACTCAAGGCTAGGGTCATACCTGCCTGGGCTACAAGATCGGAGAACTCTTCCATGTCTCTTTTCATGTAGTCCAGGGAGGTATGTCTCAGGTCATTCACACCAACATGGACAATGACAGAGTCATATTTGTACTTTTTGTGGAGTGACCTGAGTGCGTGGGTTATGTGGAGGATCTTGGCACCCGACAGGCAGCTGACAGTAACCTTCTCCTTGTTTAGCCTAGTGAGTGGGACATCAGTGTGCCTGACTATAGAGTCACATATGACTAGTGTGTTGGGTAAGTTGTTTTGCCTTATTGGCTGTGGTTGAGTGGCACACTGAGTCTGTGGGCTATGTGTCATTTGGGTTGTGTTGGGGGATGGAGGTTGCTTGCATTTCTGCTTTGGAGGTCTCTGTTGCTTGAGAAGATTATTATTGAGAGCCTCCGTGAATGTTTTTGTGTTTCTATGTGTGGATTTTGGTGGTGTAGATTTAGTGAGACTATGTGATGAGTGTGGTGTGGTGCAAGTGTTTACCTTCTCCTCTTGACTGTCAAGTTCAGTCTTGATTGGAGAGAGCTTTACCTCCAGTTTGGCTTGATAGTGCATCTCTCACAGGTTGTAGTGTTGGGTGGTAGGAGGAGAGGGTTGTCTGTGTACATGAGGCAATTTCTACATTGCCCCAAGATGCCCAGATTCATCAGATAGACAGGAGAGAACACTGGGAGCTGACCCTTGGACATGCCCGAATAAAAAAAACTATTTTCCTCTAGATAAGTGAGGAAAGTGAGTACAAGAGCTGTTTCTCTAAGCAAGTGAGGAAACTAAGTACCAAAACTGTTTTCCTCTAGGTAATGAGGAAGGTTGAGTGCCGTAGTAATTAGTAGGTTATTTAGTGCTTACAAGTTCTGAACAAGTGCTGATCACGAATAAGCAAATTCAAATGCTAAAAGTAAGAATCTGTATCTGGACTAAACTAGTTACAGGAAAAGGGGGAAACAAGTGCAAATGCAAGCTTTTAAATCGGAAAGTTGAGAGATGGAAAAACTGCCCAAACGGCCAATAACTACAATTTCTAGGCCAGAACCACTCCTTATGTGGTAGACAGGTTACCTAGTGCTTACCACTCCCATTGAAAAGCTAGAAGGCTTCCCTCCAATACAGAAAGCTTAGGGGGGATCAGGAGCTTACATACAGTCCTGGATACAGCAAATCTGAATCTGGACTACACTAGTTACATGAAAGGTATTTATATATATATATATATATATATATATATATATATATATATATATATATATGTATATATATATATATACAGAAAAGTAGCTAAAACAGCAGTAAAAACAATTCAAATGCAGTGCAAGCTAGCACACTTGAGTATGTAGCAATGTTAGACCAAACAGTTTAAAAATGTAATTTAATTAAAAATTACTAAAAACAAGTGCAGAAGGCGTCTATTAGGTAGAATGAGGTAAAGAGATGGGACTGGTAACCCCTAAAAACTCTCCCACTTGATGATGCTTTATCCTATTTTAACAATACATTCTTAACCATCCTAAATCAAGAGGCCCCCCTAAGATCCAAAAGATTCATATCAAATCCATGCCCCTGGTTATCCCATGAAACTAGAAACATCATGCATCAGCGTGACAATGGAAACAATACCAAAAACAAAAGACAACCAGCTCCCTCCTAGAATTTAAACAACTACGTAACTTAGCCAAAAAATTGTTAACCAAAGACCGCAAAAAATACTACAATAACTTCCAATCCATTCACTCATCCAATCCAAAAAGATTTTGGAGCTCCGTGTCCTCCATCCTTCACCCAGGCAATAAAAGCAACCCGTGCCCAGACGCCACTCTCTCAGATCTGCAAACTGCCACTAATTTCAACCATTTCTTCAAAAA
>NW_025060373.1:0-4816 GCF_019279795.1 Protopterus annectens
TTCCATGCCAAACATTTTCATAGATTTGTTCAAAAATGTACCCTCCTTTGTTATATTTTCCCTTCTAGTCCTTCCCAGACCCATCTTCACTGTTGCAAACCAAATTCCAGTCTCTACCTATAAGTAATATTCCTTGCTGAAAGCTGATTATTTCTTCCAGAATTTTCTTAAGCTCCATTATAGCAGTTTTAGGTGGAATGTAAATGCATGCCAATGTAATCCTCCTTTCTTGCCAGTAGCCCCTTAGTAATATATAGCTTCCATTATTATCTTTTTTCTCCTCTTCTGTCACTATTGGGGCTCCTTATGCAATTAATATAAGTACTCATCTTTTCCTTTGCCTCAGATAGTCCACTTAATAACCATCCTGAAAAACCTTTCTTTATCAAATTCATATGTTTAGTTCTTTTCAGGAGTGTTTCTCTTGTAGCACAGCTATTTGCACTCTACATTTTTTAATATAGTTCACTACTCTTTCTTTTTTATATTTATCTGTAAGACCATTCAGATTGAAAGACATTACAGAAAGCATCATTTTCTTAAATAGTTATTATTACCACCTTTTATGTATAACTGCTTTTTTGTTAAATGTCTAGTTCCAACTTTTATGTTACATGCATACACTGTTCGGCAGGTTGGTCTTTTATAGAGTTGAATAATTAAATAAGATGTATGATATTTTAAATAATACGGGGACACATGAAGCTATATCCAAAAATGAAATAAATATTGCACATCTGATAATAGATTTATTTTTAGAGGAATACCTGACTGACAATAGAATAACTAATGAGATATATAACTTTTGAAAGCAGAAAATTCTGTTATAGCTACCATAGTAATAAAATTACAAAAATATATCTAACTCCCCATTCCATCCCATTATCTGGTAGTAAATCCAAGACTTTCTCATATGGGGTGGTCATTCATAGATGGTTAAAACATATCTATAGTAAAGTATAGCATCTGATATAATATTCCTGGGACTTTCTGAGTCGCCTAAATTCAAACATTTGAGGATATGATTTAATATTTTAACTATTGGATGTCATTAATTCATTCTCTTGGATACCAAGATGAGGCTTGAAAGTTTGTGCAATGCAGAAGAACACTCTGAATTAGATTAGGATAAAACGCTAATCACTGCATTTATGGCTATTGTACTGGATTACAATTTATATATTTCAAAGGAGAATATTTAGACAGACATGAGGGGGTGGCTATGGGTGCTTCATGTGCCCCTCATTTGTTGCTATAATTTAGTTTTATTAGATTGGGGAGACAAAGTATGTCCCTCGAAAGTGTACATTTTCTTTTTCTAAAACAGGTTTATTGTTTTTAATATATAAGAAAGAAAACATTACAACAATTTTATACAAGTACTAAAAATAGGTATTATTATAATATTCAAATAAAACAACTAAAGTATTTACAAAAGACATCCACTACAATCAGATCAATTAATTAAACTAAAATTATCATGCTATTGAAATTAAAAATTTTTTAACAAATTTTGTAAATTATCCCATACAATAAAATAAGATGTTTTCTGTTTGTTCTAGTCCTAATTGTGTTTATTTCCATATGACACACTATATTCATAACATTTTTAAATTCATTGAACCAAGAGGTGTATCTGAAATCCAATTTCTGTTATTATTTCCATACTGCCAGAATAGACCATAACAAGGAAGCTAACCTTTTAACACTTTGAGGTACAGGTGTGTTGAATAATATAAGAGATTTGGAAATAATGAAATTATTCGTAAAAGAGTCATAAAATTCATTAATTGACTTCAGTATTTCTTTCAATTTTATACAGTCATAAAACATATGAGCTCATTAAAGCATTAATTTCGCATTACATCTCTTACATAGATTATCTTATTATTTATTTTATTCATCATCAAAGGTGGCAAAAGATCTATGTAAAATTCCATGTACAGTCTCCAGACAATGAAGATTTAGTTCTATGTTAAGATTCCAATATATTGTTTATCTTGTTGATTTGGTGGGTTCCCATTAATAGAAGTGAATAATTCCAGTATGAATCTACACCTGTAAAAGTTTCTTGTCTGATAACTTTATGTATGTATGAAAGCCATCTTTATCAGAACTTTATGTTGTAATTTAATATCGCTAATCAATCAGTGTTGAAATAGACTTTAACAGTTATAGACATTAAATCCATTTTATTAATGACATGTTGTCTAAAGCGTCTGGAACCTCTAACCAGTGTAAGTTCTCTTTTAGATCAAATTCTTGTTTTAAGAAATTCCAGAATTTAACCTTTATTATCAGATATCACCAGATACCAGTGCCTCTTTGATCATTATTCATAGCTAAATGAGTTCCTTCCAGAAGTAGATGACAAAGCATACCTGAGTATACATTATAGAAATACACAAATTCCATCTCCCTATACTTTAGGGGTGCATGAATATAAAGTTACATAATCCACACACAATATTTAATGGCAACAAACCATATGTTTAGGTGTAATAGGTGAAGGTTAAAATTCCTTTTAGTAACCATAACATGGAGTTATTTACAATCATATTTTTACGTGTTACAGATTTTCATGAAGTGTATACCAATTAGCTCCCCAACAATCTTCCATTTTATGACATATGACTGATCTATTAATAAAAGTAATAACTTTCATAATAGAAGAGATATATAAATTCAAAGTCTGAAAAGAAATACCCCTTTTGAGACCGCTATTAGTATGTTTCTTTAATGCAATCCCAGGTCTATTAGGTGCCCAAGAAATTTAATATTAGTGTGTTCAGTTTGATAATTATTTGTAGGTGGGTATTATTGATTGTATTAAGTATAAAATCTGGGGAATATTATCATTTAATAATTGTAAGTCTCCTCCATAGTAAAAACATATTATTCCAGGTATAAAGATTTTGTATATTAAGAAAACAGGTATTATAATTATTATATATAATAGATTTAATATTTTAGATATTATACCTAACAAGTTATCTGACCTGAATTGGGTAAGCATATTTAGTAAAATCACTAATGAGAATATTTTTTCATATATATAGGCAGTAGTATTTTAGTTTTTTCTTTTCTTATTGAATATTAAACCAGAAATACTTTTTAAAATCCATCATTATGTTATCAAATAGAGACTGTATAGAAGAATTAGATCCAGTTGATGTAATTAGGAATATGATCTGCAAAATGAATTTTAATATATTATCTATTTCAAAACCCTATGTCAGTATCTGTTTCTGGATCAAATTAGCCCAAGGCTCCATTACTAAAGTGAATAATAGTGGAGAAAGTGGACATCCTTGTTTTGTACTCTAAGAATGGGTATTTTTAGAAACATATGTTCCTACCTATTATAAGCCAACGCTCCTTTTGTATAATGTTCAATTAGGATTATAAACGTATACTTAGAATTTGTGCACTTATTAAGGTAAACAGATAGTCCTAACCATTGAATCAAATGCTGAACTTATATCACACCATTAAGTAAATCTTTTCTTTTTCCGCCATTTGCAAAATTCCATAATGTTAAAGTTTTCTTATATTATCAAAAAGGCTTTGTTTACAAGGAAGCCCGTCTGATCTATATCTATAATGCCGGGAATGATTGTCTTCAATTCATCAGCAAAGATATTCATAAACATTTTATAATCAATATTATAAATGAGATGGGCTGACATGAAGAACATCTAGTTGATCTTTATTAGGTTTTAAAATTGGTGAAATAAATGCATATTGCCAAGATGTGGGGTGTTATTAACTCCAGTTTGGGCCAAAATAAAACCTGTAATAATGAATATGTATTTAGAAAGGATTTATATATCTCTGTAGTACACCATCAATACCCGGTGCTTTGGTTTGATTTAAGCTTATTTATTTCAGTAATAACTTCTGCATATGAAATACTCTTTGTCCAATAGTTTAATCTGTTGTTTATTAAGCTTTTTATTCATATTCTGTGGTTATAAACTCCTTTATTTTATCTTTAGTTCCCATGTTAATATTATTGTTTGCTACCTAGAAAGATTTCTAAATTCATCTAGTACTGGTATACTTGAAACATTCTTCTTTTCCTTAGAGAAAGATTTCTTGATATGGTTTGTTTATTCAACTCGTTTTATTTTTAAGTCTATGTAAGTATTTGGGGTCAGTTGAATAAGACAAAATTGTGTTTTCTAAAGTTATTTTCTTAACTTTTACAGTTAAAATTTCTTTGTATTTTCATTTGTTTGCTTATTTCTTCAATAACTTTGTCCATAATATTTTTCTTTATTATTATGTTTTATAAGAGTTCAATTTACTTTGAATATCTAACAATCTTTATCCCAAGATTTCTTTTTATTATTATACCATCTGATACTTTGGTCCATATAGATACAGATTTGGCATCCCAAAACATAAACAATGAGACTTCTAGAGTGTTATTTATGTTCAAAAATGTTTTACTGAAAGTATATATTCTTTTATGTCTTTAGTTGAGTTATATGCTGGTATCCTTGATCTGAACATTAGAGTATTTTTATCGCGAATTCAAAAGCAATTGAATTATGATCAGATATAGGACATGGAATGATTTGGAATTAATTAACCTGTTACCATCTGGTTAGAACAAGACCCTGTATCTATTTTTTGAATAAGTTGTATCTGATTATTAATATCATTCAATGATAAGAATTAGCAAAACTTTTAAACCGTTTTGCATTAGATGTACCTTCTCTTTCCTATAGTGGTAGTATCATCATGTAGTATTACAATTGGGGAAGTCACTAGCTGTAAAGCACACTGTAGAGGAATGATATGATCTTAT
>NW_025060374.1:0-5064 GCF_019279795.1 Protopterus annectens
ATTTTTTTTCTGTGTGTATGGTGCTTGCTCACTTTACCGTAGTGTTCTAGGCCGGGCTGGGCATGTAATCTGCTGATTGTGCTAATTATCATCTGTTTGCGCAGCTTGTTCACCTTGACTACTCCACTACTGCTGTTGTCCCTCCCAATTTCACTAGGCAGGTATAGACGCAGCCCTAGTTTAGGTGTGCTAAGGCAAGAGCAATCCCGAGACACAGGGCTCCAATGTACGTACAGTATGCCTGACACCCCCCATGCTTTCACCTACATTCGAGTCCTGCGCCCGGCTATCTATACACATACACTCTTGGGATCTGCATCACACCCTGGGGATAAATGGGATTCACTATTTTCAACCTCATTTGCATAGCTATATGACCCATACTGAACCTCCAAAATAATAACCACTGCTTACTGTTGCGCAGATCCGCACACAACTGATTAAAGGTGCCTTACTATCATCGTATTCGATGTCCCTTGTTCTTCCCAGCAACAAAATAACTGGTCTCTACACGACTCAAACCCGGGACCCTGCACACCACAGACAATGTGCCTTACCACTAAGCCATGGCAGATATACATACATCCAAGGTGATCATGTACAGATCATCCAGAACAGACATTCAACAGTATAGGACATGTATTCCATCATGTAGATTTATGTGTGCTAATGTCCACATATTATATAAAAATATATACACATATACACACACATATGTAGATATAGAATATATATCACAACAGCAGACCACATGACACCAAAGCATTAGACAAGAATGAAAAAAGGAAACCACATGGGCCTCCTGCATTATGTACTGGTGTTACTATCAAGGCAAGTGTGTTTCGTTGCGTCACAGGGGTCAGACTGTATTAAGGATAAGAGTAGGGCTGCTGACATTTACTCACCAGATCTATTGGTGAATGTATGTGTATGTCTTGCCAACTCAGTCTCTTGGGCGATTGTGACATTTGTGGACACTATATAGGAAAACAACAAAACACGCTCAATACATCCTGGAGCTAGCCACTCACAGATACCAACACATAGGATATAACTGCCAAACACACACACCTGTCATGCCTTGGAATAAAACACCTACCTGTCTATTCTATCACACTACAGCATTACACAGTTACAGAACGTGCTACAGAGATTACTGGATCACAGCACTCCCAGAGGCATACTTCTAGGTGGGTGACATCATCAGCAAAGGCAAAGATGCCGATAGGGATTGTATAGAGAGTGAGCAGTCTAAAAGCATTACTCTGTCCCCAGGCAGCTGGAAAACCCACACAAAAAATTGGCAGGGCTGGGATTAGAACATAGACCTAACTACCTTATCACACTACAGCATTACGCAGTTACAGAACGCGCTACCGAGATCACTGGATCACAGCACTCCCACAGGCATACTTCTAGGTGGGTGACATCATCAGCAATGGAAAAGAAGCCGATAGGGATTGTATGGAGAGTGAGCAGTCTAAAAGCATTAGTCTGTCCCCAGGCAGATGGAAGCGCGCACACACACACACACACAATTGGCAGGGCTGAGATTAGAACATAGACCTAAATACCTTATCACACTACAGCATTATGCAGTTACAGAACGAGCTACCGAGATTACTGGATAACTGCACTCCCAGAGGCATACTTCTAGGTGGGTGACATCATCAGCAATGGAAAAGACGCCGATAGGGATTGTATGGAGAGTGAGCAGTCTAAAAGCATTACTCTGTCCCCAGGCAAATGGAAATGCGCACGCGCGCACACACACACACACACACACACACACACACACACACACACACAATTGGCAGGGCTGGGATTAGAACATAGACCTAACTACCTTATCACACTACAGCATTACGCAGTTACAGAACGAGCTACCGAGATTACTGGATCACAGCACTCCTAAAGGCATACTTCTAGATGGGTGACATCATCAAGAATGGAACAGACGCCGGTAGGGATTGTATGGAGTGTGAGCAGTCTAGAAGCATATTACTGTCCCAAGGCAGATGGAGACAAACACACGCCAGTGGTGTGAGCAGGACAACTGCCTATCTACAGACCACAATTACAACACTACATAGATATGAGACGCGCCACAGACACTACACCTTTCAAGACAGTTAATATGACCTTCTAGGAATGTGGACATCAGATGCTATACGGTACATACCTGTGAACCAGTGTGTTCAATGTACGAATCCATCCTGAAGTGGGGTATGGCCATCTGTTGCCTGGATGACCACTATCGCTATACAGGATTACAATGGTCATGCCCATACACATAGAGGCACATAACCGACACAAGGTGTCACTGGGCATGCTCACACCTAGTAGCACTGCGTCCGTTTGGAATGCACTATGTGTCCATCTACACAATGGCGAACTGGGCATGCTCACACACTTAGTAGCGAAGGGCTGTCTTGTATGCACTCTAATTCTAAACATGGAAGGGCACAGTGTGTCGATAGTCATCATTGTTAGCATGAATTCTGCACTACATATATCTGACACCGGTCTTCTACACAATGTCTGCTGCTGTCCATCATCTTAGCTGTACCAATCTAAACCTGGCACACTAATACCACCCATGGTGATGTCCTGCCAGGTGTGGCTACTTCACCCATATAGTACCATTCATAGATGAATGTCATGAGACCAGGTAAACACCCTGACACCTAGAGGACAACTGCATTGTATGTGTATGCTAAACAGTGCTATATGTTATGTTCGTAATCATTGCTGCCAATCTAGATCAAACAATGGGGACTACTGACATCTGTGCAGTGAGGAACATCTGGCATAAGGCTCAGGTGTGCACAATAGCACTACCACCGTATACCTCAGATACAGACATGTGGGCCATAACACCGTTACGGACCACTCCAGGTGGTAGTGTCCCCACGTACATGAAGGCCACTCACATGTATTGACCAGTACACTCTCGAAAGCCATCACAGAGATGTCAGGTGCAGATCACAGTGTCAAAAGGTGCAGTCTAGGATGTAGCCCTCAGACATCACCATGTCCTTGGACCAGCAACACACATCCATACATGTGGCAGAACATACATTAGTACAACACCATGTTACTCATGACCAGTGGACTGTACCTAGCTCTACAGCAACTATGCAGACTACCCATGTACTGACACGGTTCCATCATGTGTTATGCAATGCAATGATACCACTGTTCATAACCAGGTTGGCTGTACACATAACAGGGGCCCTGGGTCATATACAGCTGTAACAGATAACTGTTGCTGTACACCAGTAAAACACTCATGTTTGGATATGACATTGTTTGCTGTGGATATGTACATGCCACACACACACACAAAAAACATATGTACATAGCATAGCTGTTGCTGTCCCTGCAGACAAGTGGCTACAGCAATTACACACATGCACATGGAAGGTAGGTCCATGGCTGTTGAATGCTAACAGTACATAAGGTGTGATATCAAAGCTGACTGAGTTAACATTCCCTCTGTACTGGTTACCCATGACAACTAACATATCATACAACAGTCCATGTGTCATGTATGTCATTGCACATGTCCACCAATTGCAATGCCTACAAACATGCTAAATCACAGGAATGTAGGACCTAAAAATGTACATGTAGTGGTGTGCATTCAGCTACCCGTGCAGTAGCTGATGTTTGCATTTTCTTGCTACAACATGCAGTTGCAATGCAGCCCCATCATTGACACCTGTATATGGTGAAATACTGACAAGGGTAAGATGTACATCAGGTATGGATGATGTTGTACATAAAGTGGTGGGCCACTTTGCAGATGGATGTTTGCTGAAGACAGCTCACAGGTTGTCACAAGCCATCCTCCCAAACATGTGCAAACACTAAGCTATTTTTCCCGTTAATTGAAGGTGAAGACATACAACCTACACAGCGGTCAGGGTGTCACTGACTGTAAATCACTTAAACCCCAACACAAGACCCCCCGTATGCATATAGCAGCACAATGCCAAAGGTAGCGTGGTACACTTTTAATGGGGCAATACTGCTGCATGTCTGTCATTTCATAAGATAGCAGGTGTTTGATTCACAGTACTGCCATGTGTTTGTTGTTTTCCATATATGCTGGGGGGGAATACATCCCAATTGTTACACACCCTGTACACTGTTGTAGAATCTGTACATACTGCAGTGTAGAAAGACATAGGCAGGGGTGGTGTGTGTACACACATGTTAGCTATCTGTATGTGTGACATAGGTGAATTCAATGTGGACTCACAGTGTGTGTGTGTTGTATGTTGGCTGTCTGGTCCATGGAGTGAGGATGTATGCTACCACAGTGAACAGATGGGGCCCTAACCCCTCGGTGATGCAATCTACTACCCTGTTGATGCTGGTCTTAGGCATTACTGACTACCTGTACATGTTCATTCTCTGTGTCCCTCATGTGGGTGCACAGTACTGTAATGGTGATTACCACATAGGCAGGGGGCCTCACCTCAACACTATCAAGTGTGTGTGTGTTACAGTGTCTTTACCCCCTGAGTGTGGGCAGTGTCTGTATGTGTTTGTATATGTTGTGTGTGTGTGTGTGTGTGTGTGTGTGCAGTTGTGTGTTCTCATCCTGTAATGTGAATGTGTATTACTGCTACACAGTGAGGCCTCATGCTATCAACTGGCCTCTACCCTTGACATCAGCTAGACCCTATGTAAAACCCACCCTGTAACTTTCCTGTGATGTCACCCCGGGATGGATGTCATGTCTCTAGCCACTGTAGCTTTACACAGCTCACATTCCTGGATCAGTAGATTTTAGACATCTTTGGAATGTCAGCCTTTCTAACAGGGTGGGAAGCTCTTAGCATGCTGGTATTGCCCATCCTGTGAGTAGTCCACATTTACACATGGGAAATGCAAACACTGGTACTTAATGGCCCCAAATTTGACCTTAAAGGGGGAAGCAGGGCATCATTACCAACATGTTTTTACTGTTGTTACCAAGACACATACTGTGAACATAAAAAAATGCATTCTAAACCTGTACTACATGGTATGTCTGCTCGTGTCAACTGTACA
>NW_025060375.1:0-5104 GCF_019279795.1 Protopterus annectens
AAACTTTTGGAAAAAAGATACACACGCTTTCTGAAATCAACGACATGAAGATGTTTGAGAGGAACAGAACAAACTCTGCCGAGTGAGAGAGTAGAGAGTGGAGATCCTCATTAGCTTTTCACACTTTGAATACTTGAGTACTCTGACTTGCTGTGAGTCATTATAAAGATTACACCACTGGTGTCTATCCTATTGAGGGAGGATACCAGATCAGGTAGCTGCATTGGGCAACAGAAAAGCTCAAATGAACAACATTGGTATTATCATCAAAGAAGAAATAATCACGTCTCATTTTTGTCTGTATACCCTAGCAGAACTCAGCTCAAATCATTGATTCAAATCATTGTTCTTTAACCATGTTTCACAAACAATAATGACATCAGTCTTATGTGAACACAGCACATTTTACAATAAAAAATATTACTAACACTTCTTGAATTAACAACCAACACAGACAAAATGATTTTTTTATCTGTGAACTCTTAAATTTCTGAGCTGGGAAAAGCCCTGTCTTGTGTTAGTCAAATATTGTAAATTATCTGCTTCAAAAGTTATTTTCCGTTGTGTTGACAAATAAGACTCCATTTTGTCTAAATACATGTGTGTCCAATATTAGGCTTGGATATGCCATACATCCTCACTTTTTATACTGTGCCATTTTTACATGTAGGCTTGTTTTTATAAGTGGACGCTGTAAACAGTGCCCATACATCTCTAACAAAAGAGAGACACTCCTAGAAGCTAGGGAAATTAATATATACAGCACAGGATACCACAATTGTGAATCCCAGGGAGTAGTGTACCTGGCCACGTGCTCCAATTGTAACTCCTACTACGTAGGAAAAACCGAAAGAGTATTGAAAAGAAGAATATACGAACACCTGTATGAAATACACAAGAAAAAAGATACGAACGCTCTATACAAACACACAAAAATTTGCAAAGATTCTAAATTCTCTTTTTTTGTACTGGAGCAGGTGACAAAAGGAATGAGAGGTGGTCCCTGGGAAGAATGGCTGGAGTATAAAGAACTATGGTGGCAAATACTACTGGAAGCCACCAAACAACCTGGTCTAAATGAACACATTTCCCTATCCCCCGTGCTGAAACTGAGAGCAGCCAAAATATGAACTAAACATGTAATGATTTAAAAAGAACAGTAGGTGGTGCCATAGCTACTACAATTAAATCTAATTCCTGACCAAAAAATACTATTCTAGTACATATACATTGTTACATAAATACACTGAGGATTTTATTATATTTATTTATTTATTTGAATAAATTAAGAAATTACTTATTTAAGCACAGATACCAACCATTTTAAAGTTTTTAAATTTTAGAATAAGTTTCAATAAAATTACATGACATCATTCACCATATACAGATTTTCCCTTCTTAATGAGCCCCTTTGCTTTTATTGGTTTAGGCAGAATGCAAATGTTTTTATTGGTCATTTTCTTTTTAATTTTATTATATAATGACTAATGAATTTGTATTTAATTGTCTGATGAAGTCTGAATACCAAGTGGACGAAAACGCATTGTCCTGTTTTAAAGCGTTTACCTTGTAGATTATTTGTGACTTTTACTGGAGTTTAATAGATCAATAAAGTGCGGTTTTCTTTGGTGCGCTGTTTCCATTTTCGTATTTTTACTGTTTTTTTTCTGCTGGTTGGGCGCCTACCTTTTGACTTTATCAGTTTTGGTGTCCAGCTATGGAGAACAGCCCACCTACCTCAAACCGCGAAGAAGTGGGACAGACACGGAAACTGATCGGCAGCTCACTGAGCTCATCGAACTCCTAACCCCGCTGTGTATTACACTGACTAGCAGGAAACCAACAGACGTAGGATGCATGCCGGAAGGGACCGAAAGGTTTGGAGGCATGAAACAGAAGAGGAAAAGACACAATCTTGATTCCAGCTCCACGTCGCTCGAAGAGGCTGAACCGAATGGTGGCACTTTCGATCCTGCCATTACTCCGATGCTTCTGGGTTCTCAAACAGCATCGGACAGGAATACACATGCAGGGGTTAAGAATAACGTCAGTGTTCCAAACGCCAATTTCGTCCGGAGCGAAGAATGCCCCAGGTACTGTTTCCACTTCTTCTAACTGTAGCAATATACTAGACTGGTTAAAAATTCTGCATCGCTTTAATTTTGAATCCAAAGAGGACAATTCACCACAGGATGGTGATGCTTATTGTTTAAAAATTGATAAATTATCAATATTAATGCACAAATACAAAACGCTGTGTACAGAAAATTGTTATCTAACAGAATGTATTAAACATAAAGTTGTACCGAAAGGGCTCAGGGTATGGAAGTACCCAAACAATCTAGAACCCGGTACTGTTTTTCACAAAGAATTAATAGATATTTTTAATAAATGTGGACTTGAAATTCTCGGGCTCATTATCAAAGAGAACAACAAGCACTTGGAGGAATTAGAAGAAGAGATTTTGGTGCTAGATACCTTATCAAAACAAGATTTGTTTTGAGACAAAACAAAGAAAGGGCATATTTTAACTAAGTAAGATCTGATATAGACATAAAATGTAAAATGTTAGGAACAAAGAAAGATCAACAAGCTCAAAAGTACATAGGATGACTACTTCAGGAATAATGTGTGAGTTACCCACAACCACCCCAAGAGAGAAATGAACACAATGCTAGAATCAGGTTGGGTAAAATGAGAGGGAATAATTACAAAATGAACACCTGGAGGGAGGAACAATTTAGTGGAGATTATGATATCGATTTTCCACCACTAGTGAATGAAGACCCACAACACAACCAGAACAGAAATAGACAGGGTTTTCAGAATTTTCAGAGGGGGGGAGGGAGAAGGGGGAGAGGGAGGTATTAACCAACACTATTCACACCCCCACCCCCACCCACACCCCCATCCAAGACTGTATCGACCCTCCTGGTGCAGATACAGAAGCTGAGAT
Source organism: Protopterus annectens (assembly GCF_019279795.1). Lineage (NCBI taxonomy): Eukaryota > Metazoa > Chordata > Ceratodontiformes > Protopteridae > Protopterus > Protopterus annectens. The sequence goes on from NW_025060375.1 coordinate 2,957, forward strand.
TTTACGTACAGGTACCACACATTCCTTGAAGAATTTTTCAATATACAATTTTAGTAACATTACCATCAACAAGACACATTTTGACCTACTTAGCAAAGGGTTTAAATTCATCCCTAGCACCCGAGGCGATCTGGTACAAACTATCATAGACATGAAGTTGTTTCTTAGAAAGGTAAACCTGCAAGCTACCCTGCCCCCGATATCATTGAATTTGGAGTCACAACATCTTGCCCTAACCAGACGCAGTACTTACAACCCCCCACTCCTCCCTCAAATAAAGAATCTGGAATCAGTTTTAGAAAATGAAATCAGAAAAGAGTTCAAACAACATACTAAGGCGCACAACCTTACAGAAAAAGAGCATGAAACCCTGAATGACTTAAGAAATAACACTCAAATAAGAATTATGAAGCCAGATAAGGGAGGGGGGGGGGTTGTCATCATGGACAACATCACATATGAAGGCAAAATGAACAGTATTCTCAGAGAAGAAAGCAAATATAGAAATGTATCAATAAATGAGGTGAACTTGGCTTATCAAAGAATTGACATGGCATTAGACAACATGATCACGGAGGGAACAATCGACAGTAAAATGCACCAATTTTTGTATGTACCGAAACCTAAGATTCCAATAATTTTTGGCATACCCAAGGTGCACAAGAACATAAGTGATCCCCCATTAAGACCTATCGTGTCAGCTGACAGTTCCAAAACACTTCCCATGGCTAAATATGTGGATTTTAAGACCAAACATATTTGTAACAACCATATAAACACATCTTGAAAGACTCATGGGACCTGCTAAGAAACATCACACCTAACCTCTTGACTGAGAATCTGATGTTTGTCACCATAGATGTGGTGGATCTTTTCACCTGCATACCACACCAAGAGGGAATGAGCATATTTGAAGATATAGTTTTTTCAGATAATGCCCTCACACATGCAGAAAAAGTTGCTATAGTAGAAGCTAATGATGTACTGAAATACAACCAACAATCTTCAACGGAGAATACTATCAACAAATAAAAGGGGTAGCAATGGGTGCGGCATGCGCACCCACTTATGCCAATATTGTACTAGCAGGATGGGAATTGAACTACATCCTGAATTCAGAATATAAACAATACTGGTCCCTTTATAGACGCTACCTAGATGACATTGTAATTTTTTGGACAGGAGGCAACGAGAAATTGATTGAATTCCTGGACTATATTAACAACACTACCCACTTCCTGAGGTTTACACATTCAACTTCACTAGACAAGTTGCAGTATCTAGACGTTGAAGTGTACAAGAATGAGAACAAAAATGACCTGGAGACCAAGGTATTCAGGAAAAGTACCCTTGCAAATCCCTTTTTTGTGATTGGACAGCACACCCTCCACACTGTAAAAAGAACATTGTCAAGGGACAATTTGTAAGAGGGTGCCGAATGACCAGCAGGGATAAAGACTTCATATTTGAATGCAACACCTTGGAAGGCATGTTCTCTGCAAGAGGATATCCACCTGACTTTATCAAAGACATAAGAAATGAGGTGGAACGATACAGACCAACAAAATTCAAACCTATAAAGGGTTGTGTGATCAATAATATGAATTCTACCACAAATGATGACACTACTGAGAATCACTCTAACATCAATAAGAAAGCAGAATCAGATTACCAATCAGCACTAATTTTAGAATTCAACTTGTTTAATTCCAAGGTAAAAAGAATATTTCAAACTGAGTGGGATAAATTCACAACCTTTTCGGACATTTCTAATATTAAAGAAAAGGTTCCAAAAGTTGTTTACAAGAATGCACGCTGCATCAAAAAATTACTAGAAAACAACAAAATTAATGATACCAACAATACTTTTGAGAAGACAAGTACCAGAAGTACCATCAATGGAACTTACCAATGCGGACGCTGTAAACAGTGCCCATACATCTCTAACAAAAGAGAGACACTCCTAGAAGCTAGGGAAATTAATATATACAGCACAGGATACCACACCAGAATCCTAGGAGTAGTGTGTACCTGGGTCAATGCGTCTAATTGTAACTCCCATCAATGAGGAAAACCGAAAGAGTACTGAAAAGAAGAATATACCTAACACCTGTATGAAATACACAAGAAAGAAAAAAAAAAATTTTT
>NW_025060376.1:0-5444 GCF_019279795.1 Protopterus annectens
GGTTGTGTTACGGGCAAGGCTCCACCAGATGTCCAGACACGGAACCGTGACTTGAGCAGCCCAAACCTGCACGCTCTATTGCATTACGTGTTCGTGTGCCTCGTGCTCAGCATTCCTGTTCAGGTGTGTATGCGTTTTCTGATGGGTGTCATCAATACGGCTCCAGTACATATGCAAAATACACCATTGTCCGATGCGGGATGTCCCCCATTGGCAAATGTCTGGTACAGCTGCGTCGAAATGCCAGATGTGGGAATCATGGTAGCTCCCAGGACAGCCAGCACCGCGCATTCATTATTGTACCCTGGACATCACACAAGACCTGGCGGTGTTGATGGAGGAAGCCCTTCTTGATTGATGTATGCCCTACCCGCTCACGTGGTGCTTTGATAGTATATGGGTGCAGTCTGTTGCACCCACTACACTCAGGGTATTCCGCTATTTGCTGGAAGAGATGCATATTGCTGGCCAATACCTCCACGGGCATTGGGGAAGTATGCATGATGCACCCGACGTGGCTGCTGACATGGCATCCAGGGCACGGTGCAGTACCCTGGAGGCTGATGCCTGTGATATCCCCATCATATCACCAGTTGGTCTCTGGAAGGTACCTGTTGCTGTGTTCTTGAGCCAACACATGCCGCTTGGTTTCCACTGGGATGGGTTCCTCTATTGGTTCTGTGTGGCGTGGCCTGCTGTCCACTATTGCTGCAAGAGTCTCTGTATGCACTCTATGGCGCTCTACTATCTCCAGCTCCATGTAACCCATGGTAGGTGACCCTGGGCCTGTGCCTTCTCCGTCTCCTCACTGTGGGTTGTCTGGCTGCTCAATGTCACCCTCAACCAAGATTGCCTGTGTCTCAGTGCAGGCAGCTGGCAGCCCCTAACATTTGCTCTGAGTTCAGCTTTTTCAGTTTTCATTTCTGATAACTTAACTCATGTCTTGCAGTGTCTGGGAGAAACATCCTGCACTGCTGTTTGCAGAGTTTTAGAGGAGGTGCTGGGCTGGGCTACTATTCTGCCTGTGTAATTACTTGCCATCTGATTGTTTTCACCTGCTAGCTCCTTCCAGTATTCCCTGCTAACTTCCTAAATTGTTTATTCCTTTTTCCTCTCTGTTTCCTCAGGGGTGGGCCGTGTAAACCAGCAGAAACACGCTCACAGTGGCTTACAAGCACACATACTTACAGTTCAGAATCTGTGACCAGTTCTGGCATTGCCTTCCCGCACAAACAGTGTTAAACATCTCCCACATGCTCAGTCTGCCTTGCAGCACTGCCCCTTGCTCGGCGCTTCATGGGCGCACCTGCGTCTTGCGCCTGCACGCCAACAAGAAACTTTGGTGTAAACAACAGTGTACACCTTCCATTTTCTTGTTTTCTCATGCTTGTTGGTAGCACCTCTTTCCATGATATCTGTCACGACATCTGTCATATAACTCCTGACCTCCAATGAACTGCATTTCTTTCTGCACCATTTCCCCCCTGTGATGCCACCTATCTCCTACTCTGTTCCTCCCCTTCTGTAACTCTTACACTACTCAGACTGTGCTCATTTGCTAACGCGACGGTGGAATTCAGTATCTAACACTCATTTGCATCAGATTGCCTACTAATGCTTAGTTACATGTCTTAGACTCAAGCTTCCCCTTAGCAACCCTACCGGTGGCCATGTTGGTTTTTGGACTGCTGGTCCCTGCATTTGACATTCCATGTGTTGCATAAAACCCACATTTGTAGGGTTTAAAACCTTCGTTTTATAATGTTTTTATACAAGGCGCAACCTGTTTGTGCTGGCGGGGCTGCGCTGGGTTTTAAACATCATTGTCGGCAATCGCCGAAAAAAAATTATATTTTTAATATATATATTTGCATCAGATTTACTTTGCCAATGGCCACATATTTGGCCATTGGTACTTGCTACCCTGACACATATGCACCCTTTATTTGGAGCCAACATGGCTCCATTGCAGTTGCAGAAGCGTACTCAGTTGTCAACTGAGGTACATTTCTGCAGCTAACAACTCTTACCGCGCGAATGTTCTGGGCTTCACTGGATGCTTCATAATCATCCTCATTTGCATGCTATTCAGCTGCAAGTGGGGTGATTAATGCTGTCCATCTTCCACTCAGATGTAAGAGCAAATTTTAACTGTCTCTTACCGGACTTTGGGCTGTTCCTGGATCGCGAAGGCTGCATGGAGTCTTTACTACTCTTAGACTCCCGTGCAAGCCTTCGATGAATCAACCCATAGTCTATAAACTGATTAAAAACAAATTAAAATTTACCCAAACTATACAGCAAGCCAGCTTACTGTTGCTGTCTGTGTTTAAAAACAGAACATAGACTAGAATTTAAAGCAAGGAAAAACGCCTCTTACTTTAATCACAGGCTCTGAGGATTCCTCTGGTGTGGTTAGCCCCTTACATGTACCCCTCCCCCTGCCTTGCTAATAATTCCAAGGGTTGCTTAGCAACCACCTCAATTAACCTCCATTTTTAAAACTCCCCAGTGCTCCCAACCCAGATGAAGCTTGTCACGCTGTAAACTTGGTATAGTAATTTTGTGTTACTGACTCTTTGATTAAATACAACTGTAGATTTAATAATAAGAGAAATGTTATGCTGACTCTGAATGTTTAAAAGTGCATTAATACATGAGGCTGACAAATGGTTTGGGTAACTGATTTTGTGCTTTCTGTTACTCCTAACTGAAGTGACTGTTGGTGGATCAGTGTAACTTTGTTGCAGTATTTAGCCTACTTCTTAAATCCTAGACTCTGTACAAACAGCCTGCTTTTCAATGGTAGTAGCATTTGGGCTTTATTTTCAGGCTAAAGTGGATCAGTGTAACTTTGTTGCAGTATTTAGCCTACTTCTTAAATCCTAGACTCTGTACAAACAGCTTACTTTAATGTTAGCAGCATATGGGCTTTATTTTCAGGCTACAGATACACGATGTTGTATGCAGAATAGTGTGACCCGATTAAGCGTTTCTTCTTATGCGATGTTATAGCCTGCTTACTTATTTCTATTTAGCTACCTGAATACTTAAAACTGTTTCTTAGGGCAGTGCAGTGTATTATTATTAAATCTAAGGATTATTTATTTTTTCTCTCAGTTAAACTGTGTTATATATGGCATGAAACACTGTTCCAATCAATTTTTTTTGCTATAGTTCTATACTTAATCTGCTGATGAACTAATCACTAAATATCTATTATTAGGTATTATCTCTTATCACGGCTCCCACCCTGAAAGGCTCGCACAGTTAGAAGGCCTGCATCCAGTTGGGACTTTTTTTAAAAAGAAAAATAAAACGGACAGCCATACTGGTCTACCCTCAATAACAAGGGTTACTACTTTTTCTAAAGTCTTTCTGCTTAAACTGTTTAATTCAGCCATATTGGGTCAACAGCACCAAACTTCCCAGCCCTTAAATAAGGTTCCTAATGCTAAAAAGTTCCAGCAAATTGTACTGTTAAATTTGCTCTCTGTGTTAAAAAACAGAACATAGATTAGAATTTAAAGCAAGTACTGTATACTGCTGACCTGGGTCTAAAGGCACCTTTTGGGCTGCCCCCACAGTAATTTGGCTCCCTCCATATTGTTAAAATTAGCTAGTTTGCCCCCAGTATCTTCTTTCTTACACCTAAAATAATACCCTGAACACAGTAATTTCACTCTGCTCTCCTTCACATAGCCCTGAAAATTATATCCTGCAGCTATAAAATTAACTTGCAAGTGTATAAAATACAGCTTAAACATAGTCTATAAATTGGTGCAAAAAAAAAAAACAAATTAAAAATACAGCCAAATATACAACCATACATACCAAAAGCCTAAGGAAATGCTTGGGAGTCAGTGTTAGCCCCGCTCTGCTCATCTTTGCTGCGCTCCCCTCTCTACCCCAATTCCCACCTGCACCCTAGTGCTACATTTAAACTAAATTTAGCCACTCCCCTCATGCTAAGTACCAATCAGTGCCTCATACATCCCTCAACAGCCTTCCCCCCTAACCCGTTTCCTTCTCTTCCATTCTTCCACTCCCTGTCAGCACACTCAACCATCAAAATTGGCCCGCCCCCTAACAAAATGCAAACAAGTACAAAAAATACTAATTACCCTACTGCCTATATTATTTCTATTTTACCATCTTACACTGCATTTAAGGCAAGAAAGCTTGACCGTGGTATTTGTTCACCACTTAAAAGGATCAAAACAACCGCCACCCACAACTTCACACATAACACCAAACACTTTACCATCCTCAGCACATCAAATCTACCACCCTCAAAAAAATATCACCATGTAAAGCCACAAAACATAATCCTAAAGACAAAGATGACATAAAACTTATAAACAAACTCCTAAAGGTTTGAGTATCCTGTCAATATAACCTTATAAAACATGGAGACATCCATCCCAACCCTGGCCCACCCACACCCAATAACCTTCACTCCCCTACCACAGGCACCACAGTCAAGCTACCCCTTTCTACTCCCACTAGTACCCCCCTAGCATTTCACCAAAATACTAAAAGTGTTAACAATTAAGATTCCCAACCTACATGCCCTCCTAGCAACCCACTCCCCAGACATTATGTGTCTTACGGAAACCTGGCTAAAACCTAGTACTACTGATAATGGTACACTACCTCCAGGATATAATATTCTATTGGGGTTGGAGCCATTGCCTAACCTAGTACCACTGATAATGAGATACTACCCCCAGGATATAATATTCACCGGTTTGACTGTACTAACCTAGTACTACTGATAATGAGATACTACCTCCAGGATATAATATTCACATCACGGTTGGGCCATTACTAACTTCTAGTACTACTGATAATGAGATACTACCTCCTGGATATAATAATTACCGGTTAGGCTGTACTAACCTAGGTACTACTGATAATGAGATACTACCCTCAGGACTATAATATTCATCGGTGGTTAGACCCGTGCCTAACCTAGTACTACTGATAATGGAAGATACTACCCCCAGGATATAATATTCACGGTTAGGCCATTACTAACCTAGTACTACTGATAATGAGATACTACCTAGGGGATATAATATTCATCATGGTTAGAGCCGTACTAACCTAGTACTACTGATAATGAGATGCACTACCCCCAGGATATAATATTGCACGGTTAGACCATACTAACCTGAGTACTACTGATAATGAGATACTACCTCCCGGGATGTAATATTCACCTGTTCGTCATTACTAACCTAGTACTACTGATAATGAGATACTACCTCAGGATATAATATTCACTGGTTTGACCGTACCTGCCCAACCTAGTACTACTGATAATGAGATACTACCTCCAGGATATAATATTCACGGTTAGACCCGTACTAACCTAGTACTACTAAATAATGAGATACTACCTCCAGGATATAATATTCATAGGTTTAAGTTAAACCTGT
>NW_025060377.1:0-10842 GCF_019279795.1 Protopterus annectens
CGGGTGAGATGCAGTTGTTGGTCTCTACTCCCATAAGGCAGGAATGCTGAAAGTTAAGATACTCAATTATGAGCCTGTTACATCAGCCTGCCATCCATTCTCCTCTATTGCAATATTACATTAGCTTATTTTTTAATGTAATTTAGGCAATTTATTCCATTATAAGTATCAGACACTTTATTGTTCGATGAAACCATGAAATAAAAGGTGGATTGCTAGCACCAACCTCTTCTACTACAGATTTATTTAACGCGGAATTATTTAGATGACTTTTTACTAATTTCCGGTGAGATTGTGCATATTTACTCGATAATTGTGGACTGTAGAATTGTGTATATTTACTGATAACAGTGGACTGTAGAAGTTTGAGTAGACTTTTATGATGGAAATGTTCTGAATTGACAGTTTTGTTTCATTGTTTACTGGAAAAATGTTCAAGGCAATAGGATGGTGTATCAAAAGAGCACATGTGTATGTTTCTATATGAAAGGGGCCTATGATTTGAAAACAGCCCAGAATTAATTTTTTATCTGCTACTTGAGTAAAATGTATTTTCTTCGAATGTGGATTTTAATGTTGCTTCCAGTGAATGTGAGTTTCAAGGGCAGAGAAGGCTTTTAATGCCAAGTTTGTTAGTGTAAGTTAGTGTTTGTGCTGTAAAATGCAAAATAAAACTTCAAAATGAAGTTCAAATCATCATAGAAGTAAATCAGTATGCATATTGTCCGAATTCATTAAAGATCAGTGGAAATAACAGCTCTACTTTCCAAAATAAACAACTAAAAGGTTTTTATTAAATTCTTATTTTGGGAAGTAGAGCTGTTTTCACTGGTCTTTTGTGTGGTTTCAGAATAATTTGCTTTTGGATAGTGGTTATTTTATGCACATTAGTGTTTATGGTAAATGGAGTGAAATAGCAAATTAATGGATCATTGGAATGGCTGCAGGGAGGCTCCATTCGACCCTAATTGTGGTTTTGTGGAGGGGGAAGGGCGGCAAATCTTAGGACAGCCCCAGCTGAACCATACCTCCTCCCAACTGGTCCAGATTTTCAAAGAATGAATAGATGTTTTGTTCTTATTTTTGATTTGTTCCTCATAAAATTTGTGGTTTTCTGGCAAATCATTTAGGAATTAAGTCACTAAACAATGATACACCTAGTTTCAGACTTTATAACCTTCAGAAAAATGCATGCTAGTAAGACCTGGTTCTATCAACTGTCCCAGTTTATAGAAGAGCATTTTTAGTACTGTTTATATGTCTCCCCAATATATTTGGCCTTGTCCAGATTTATGTCCCAGTTTATACTAAGAGCAATTTTAGTAATTATTTATAGAATGTTCCCCAATATATCTGGCCTTGTCCAGATTCTATTGCATTAACAAGTTGAGAGGTACATGCAAATAAATTGCTTTATAGAATTAGGCATAGCCAAACCTCTGAACTGTCCCTGATTTTGACTCAAAATGTTACTCTTCCCCTGTAATGATCCTCCTCCCAAAGAAAAATAGCAAGTACCTTGGAAGGAAAAACATGGAGGGTTTATAATTAAGAAATAAACTCTGCAATAATCAGATTACTTTTTATTTCAGAAATGCATGTAGATTATTTTATTTTGTCAGCTGCCCGGGCTAGCAGTACTAATATTAAAGTGTCCCTTCTTTGACAGGTTCCCAACTGTATTTTGTTGCTATTTTATATTTTTACATCACATTTTGGTCCATTTTTCATAAAATTGTGTTTTTTGGCAAATTAGTGACAAATAATTAAAGACTGAAGTTAGAAAATAATGACAGACATTTGAGTTTCAGATTTTATACCCTTCAGAAAATTCCATACTAATGCAAGACCTATTCTATTATCTTTCTAAGTTTATTAGAGCAAAAATTTAAAATTGTCCTTATTTTGTGCATTGTCCACTTTTGTGTATGGCTTTGTCCAGATTTCTGCTCTGAGGTTGAGAGGTATGACACATGTGTCAGGACCATCACAGTCAGCCAGAGACATTTCAAATTGTGACATACTTGTTGCATCCCCACCATGTACTGACTCTGGATGTGTCCAAGCAAGGCAAGGAGTAGTTATGCAGTGTAAATGTGCAGTGTCCCCCCATCCAAGGTAGACACAAGTACTACAGTGGCTTTTCATCTGTCCTTGATTTTGCAGAAAGGTCTGGTTTCTGTCATATTTTTGTACTGTTGATTTATGCTTATTACTCAAAGTGCCTGTTGCTCTGTGTTTAAGTAGCAATGCTTAATGACCATAATATATAAGCTTGTAGCCATGTTTGTCTGAGCTCGTAAGATGCAAGTAAGCTTTAATAAGCATACTGTTAAAGAATTGCCAACACTGAAAGCCTTTCTGTTGTTGCCATGCAGAGAAGACTTGACTAGATAATGTATAAGCCTTGGGTACAAAGGACAGGATTCCATTATTTTTAAAAGCTCATTACACTTTTGTTGGAGACTTCCAGTCATCTCTACAGACTTTACCCAAAACTAAACAGAATTTCAATCATGTGTGGTCCATAACCTGTACAGTAATCCTTTAAGCAATGTATCTTGAGCTTGTTTCTTGTTTGCTTTTCATTTTTTACTTACATGTTTTCCCCATGAAACAAGTAGATAGTTGTCAGGCAGCAGGTCTTTTGGATAAGAAACATTTTTAAGCAAGTGGGGCATCACAGAATTTCTACTTTCAGCATGTTACTTGGCACTTTATCAAAGCTGAATATAAATTATAATTAGAACTGCAGTGCAAGGAGAAGTGGTTTGGAGTTTTTGAGTGTTTGGTTTTGCTTGTACTTGATTTTGACTGGCATTCCAGTAATGTATTTAAAATAAATTTTATTTTCATGCCTCACAACCTTTTTGTTTTCATCTAGATATTAAGTAGCTGTCATGCAGCCAATGCATTGAAATATTTTATTCTTCTACACACTTATTTTGTCTTGATTGGACTCTCATAATGATGGTTTGCCACCCAGGGCAGCGATTTATTAAAGTGGATTTTGTGGTTTTGAGCATAGCTCCTCCCCTTTCTGGTTGGCCACACCCATTCCCCTTGACCCCACCCATTCAGCTGTCTCCTGCAGCCCCCCTTTGATTTGAAGTCACCAGCCGCCACTGCCAGACTCTACAATTTTGTCCTTGCTAGAAAATATGAAAGACGTTGAAAGAGTGTGGAGATACTGACTAGCCATGACAATTCAAAAGAAAATCCATTATCTATCCAGTCTCTTCATTTTTCCTGTAGAAAGTACATTGGCTAAAATTGCATTTTTTATAGCCTGTGAATAGGCCTGTCTCTCTAGAATTGCATTTGTTTAATGCATTAAATGCATTTGTTTAAGACATTTTTTACATTATCTTGAGGGATTCTGGTATGAAAAGCCAAGTTCAGATGCTGACTTATTGGTATATGTGATGTAGCTTTTCTATCTTGGATGTGAAATTGCACAATGTAGATATAATACCAAGTGTTTCTCTTTGCTGAGAGCAAGACTTGCCTCGGGATTCATGAAGCTTGCACCAGGTGCAGGTGTAGTGTCAGCTTTCCAACACCAAATATGGCCTCCGAGCGATCCAGATATGAGCTGTTCCCACATGCACTTCTCCGCATACGCTACACCCGCACAGCTCCTGGCACCTGTATGATAATTACCCCATGTGCAGCAGTGTAGCATGCAAATGAAGGTATACAGCGATTCAGGAAGTGGTGCAGGCATAGTGTAAGCATGCAGAAATGTAAACCAAAATAAACGGTTTACATTTTTGCAAACATAAAATTGGAGCCATGACAGTGGACCGAACACATGTATTATACTGTTAATATATGCCAATGGCAAAATATATAGCCATTGGCATAAAAAAAATGCACAAAATATAAAAAAGAGCATTTAATGTTATGCCCACTCTAATGCAAAGTTAAAGCACAGGGCCTCGGTGTGCAAACGGGATCACAATGAAAACAGAATTATATGAAATAAAACTGCAATGTAACACTTTTCATGATTTCCCCATAATAGTCAATGGCACACATGCTACACCACACTAGGAATTAGTAGGCAATGGCATGCAAATGACAGGAGTAATAGTGAATCACAAATTACCCGCTGGTGTAATGATGTACCTCACAGCATAGCGTTACAACATCGAGGTGTGCTCTGGAGATAAAGATGACATCAAGAGAGCGGTGTGCCACCTTTGCTGTAAGCACATTGGAGCATTGCTAATCCGGTTTGCCTGTTGCTAAGCAAAGCTGCAGGATAGGGGTGTGTTGCAGTAGCCATAGCTTTGCTTAGCTGAGAGCACACAAGGTAAGTGAATGTGCATATGAACGTGGATGAAAATGCACTGTAAACCTGGTAAACGGCTGTGCACGGCATGCACCAGAGCTGAAACAGGAAGGATACGGGAAAAAAATAAGGAAATGCTGCAGCATGGAAATTGGAGTACAAATTAGTAATTAACACCTAGGAACCCACAGTGGGCCATCGACAACAGCTAACAAGGCTGCTAGCAGCTACCTGTAGAACAGGAAAGAGGAGGTGCCATACTGCAAAGAAAACAGTACTATCACAGCAGAACAAAGCAAAATTGCAGTAGATCAGCTACATAACACATTTTGCAACACATTCCTGGGTAGGGAAAGTACAAAACAAGAAAGCCGGCAGCTGGATGCATGCCTGAGAATGGAAGGGGGTTCAGGTTGAAAAGTGAATTAAAGGGCAATGGATGAATCATGGCAGGCAAGCATAATTCAACACCAAAGGCCCACAATTGCAGTACTCACTGTAAAACCCATAATTAAGATACCCTGCAGATGGAATTGCACATACACACCCAATGACATCAGCAGCATCCATAGCACAATAGTATAAAGTGTGAAACCACCTCACACACACTTGTGTATTCCCATACACTCTGACCATTGGTGTATACAGATGGGGAACATTTTAAAATGTACATGTTAGGAGCTGCCATAGCTTAGATTCACCAGCATGTGCTGGACACTGAAGGTGGTGTGGAGGATTATGTTGACAACCACCTCAGGCACCGGAGGAGGAGAAGAGTGTTCAGACCCAGGGTAACCTACAATAGGGCTGGGCAGCTTGTGATCTGAGATAGTAGAGCATTACAGGGTGGACAGGGACACTATACAGCAACTTATTGAGCTGTGCTGGCCACGCCTCAGAGCCAGAAATAACCAGAGGGGAACCCATCCCAGTAGACATGAAGGTATGTGTAAGCTTGAGAATACTAGCCACAGGTACCTTTCAAAAGCCAACTGGGGATATCCTGGGGATCTCAATGACATCAGCATTCAGGGTACTCCACCAGTTCCTGGATGCCATGTTACCACATGCCATTGAGCACATATACTTCCCCCGAACGCAGGAGGAGTTGGCCAGCAATATGCGCCTTCCAATCGCGTGGTGGTAGAATACCCGGAGGTACTGGATGCAATAGACTGCACGCACATACATATCAAGTCACCACCTGGTGAGCAGGGTAGGCAATACATAAACTGCAAGGGATACCCCTCCATCAACTGCCAGATCATGTGCAATGCCCAGGGCATTATCATGGATGTGTGTGTGCTGGCAGCCCTGGAAGCTATCACGACTATGGTATTTGCCAGTGGGGATATCCCATATGGCCACCTGGTGGGGGATGCTGGCTATGCACTGGAACCGTGGATGATGACTCCCATCAGAAATGCACACACACCCATGCAAGAATGCCATAATGAGGCACACACACAAATCAGAATCATCATAGAGTGTGTGTTTCGGGATGCCTGAAATCATGGTTCTGTTGCTTACCATATCTGGTGGAGCCTTGCAGTACTCTCCAAGCACGCGGCAGTGCCCATATCTTCATAGTATGTGCCATGCTACAGCAATATGATCTCCTGCCGCGGAAACAGCTGCAGCAGGGACAGAATAGTGAAGGCCCTCACAGCCCACCACCATTGCCAAGGGCCCCACAGGCACAGAGGGACTCAGACCACAAACACCCTCAGCCAGCCCCAGTAGGCAGATGGAGGCATGCCCAGTATTCCCATGCCTTGGCAAAGAAGGAACGTATAGCACATACACTGACAGTGTATGCACCTATGGACTGACACCCTTCTCCACCTGCACACACAGTAAACATGGATGGCACACACACAAGACCACCTGTAAATTGTCATATATAGGCAGTCTACTGTGTGCATCCTACATAGGCAGCCCTCAGCTATTGCACACACAACTGCTATTGGCACAAGGTAAGTCAACACCCGAACAGTAAATTAAGCTATCAGCATGTGCTAATACTGTATGTATAGGTTCATAGGTACATAGGTAGGCACTTGGCTAACTGCCGGAGGCCATTCATAAGCCTAGCCAAAATGTGTCAGCTGTCGCCACCCCATTGATTAACTAACTGTCCCTCTGTGGAGCAGAGCCAATTGTTGGATCCCTGGGGTGTATCCACTGTTCCCTATCCACTCTGCAAGGTTCCCCTGGAGTTTTAGTGAGGGGCTCTGTATAATGTAATCAGGGATATAGTTCCAAAGCATGGGGAGTACCTGTGACAAGAATCTGTCATTCCAGCATCTTCCATTTATGGTTGTGGCAAGGTGTAGCTCATTACAGTGTGTGGCTCACTGTGACGTGGATTCCCTTAGGTGGAGCATATCCATTAAGCCTGACAAAGATCATCTCTGAGTAAACAAGATGCCACTGAGTAATGCAAGAGTTCATTCCGTCTGGCAGCATAGGACACAAATCTGAGGCCAGTAATCCTCTTGGCGAGGTATGTTTGTGGACCCTCCAGCTGTTGGATGAGTCTTCTGAGGTACATCCCTAATGGGTTATCATTCTCGATGATGGGATTGATGAGTGATGAGTAAAGGGGCACAATAACCTCAGTATGTCTAGATGTGAACCCTTAAGTAATCAGATGGCCTACATAGAAGGATGTCCTAACTACTTTGGAGATATGATTGTCAAAGGAGAGATCACTATATAATGTAGTTCCCAAATACCCATTACCTCATCTGTATTAAAGTGGCTGCCACTCATGTGTTAATATGTGGGTGTTTAGTTTTCCCAAAATAGAATGACCATGTAGTTTGTAGTCTTTAGCTGGAGGCCATGACTTTGACACCCTGTGTTGGTCTATGTGTGGCCTCATGAAGGACATCTTTGACAGCTGGACTGTCAATTATGGCTCCCAGTTTGCAGTAATCACCAAACATGGCCTGCTGTAGTCCACCCGTGTTTGCCTGTACCTCTGAGAAGTATATGGCAAACAGTAGGGGTCTCAGGACTGAGTCATGTGGGACACCAGTTGTGGCTGGTTAAGAGATGGACCTGGAGGCTGCTAGGCTTACCATGTGGGTTCTGTGTGTAAGCCTGTTGCAAACCCAACCTATGATGTATGGGTGTATGTACTGGCTGGTGAATTTATAAATAATACCTGAGTGGGGAATGGTGTTAAAATCCTTGGCGACGTCCAGGTAGTATGTGTGAACTACCACATCCCTCACCTAAAGTCTAGGTGACTGTAAGACATCAAACAGGTTCAGTAGGCATGATCTGCACTCAGTCAAGCTAACCTGGGTTGAGTCAAGTGTCTGGAGGTTCCCAATGTCTCTGTTAATGAGTTCCATGATGATGAGCTTCATAGCCTTGCAGACCAGGCTAGTCAGGCTTATAGGGTAATAGTTCCCGGGGTTCGTTGTGGTGCCACCTTTGTGGAGTGGGATACCTGTTGCTGTGCACCACTCTGTGGGTATGTAACCTGTAGAGTGGCTGGGTTTGAACAGTGTGTTTAGGTGAGGGGTTAGTTCATTTGGAGCTTTTGTAAGACACAGCCTGGGACACTGTCCGATCCCATTGAGGCTGTGTTTTTGGCTTTGGATAGGGCTGTTTTAACCTGTATGTCGGTGATTGCCAGGGCCGCATATCTGCCTTGGTAGGTTATGGCCATTTAGGGGTGAGAGGGGTGTGAAGTTTGCACTGAACCTGTCTGCCAAAATGTTGGCAATATCAGTCGGTTCAGTGTATTTTGTGCCAGTCTGCACCAACTCAGAGCAGATCTGAGAGTTCCCACTTAGGTTCTTGACATAGCTAAAGAACACTTTGTGGTTATCTGTAGAGTCCTTGGAATTTTCCCTTTTGAAGCTAGCCTTGGATTATTTCATGAGGGATCGTAATTTTTTGCTGATACTGGTCAGGGATGTCTGTCCTTCTAGGGATTTCGCTCTTATCTGTACTAGTTTCCTCCTTCTATTGTAGAGCCTGTTTATGGCAGGGGTCCACCAGACCTGTTTCCTTTTCTTGGAGGAGTGTGTCTAGGTTTGACTTGGGATAGCATGATCCATGCATTCCTGCAGATGATCATAGAGTGCCTTTGTATAGGTTTCAGCATCTTGGACAGCATTGTCTATTACTCAGGGGGTTATGAACCTTTCCACCAGACTTAAGCAAAGTGAAGTCTGCTTTGGAAAAGATTTCACTGTGGTTTCGGTTAGTTGGGGTTGTGGGTGGAATGTGAATATCCAGAGTGAGATTAGTCTATGGTCTGATTTAACCAGCCAGGGGTTGACGATGGTGGTGGAAACACCGGTCGCCCATGTTGATGATGACCAGGTCCAATATGTTGTTCCCTCTGGTGGGGGTGTTGATCAGTTGATCCAGGGCATTTGAGTTTATAAATTCTAGGAAGCGCTGGGCAAGGGAGTTAGTACTTGAGTAGTTCTCCCAGTTAATGTTTGGGTAGTTGAAATCACCCAGTATTAGGGTGTTTGGTAGGACCTGCATATTTCCCAGTGTCTCCAGAAATGCTGAATGTGGGTTCTGGGTCATGGAGGGTGATCTGTAGCAAGCTACAATTTGGATTGCAGTTTTGCCCATTGTCAGTTGCACTTGGATGATCTCTGATGCATCATGCTGCGCCACTAACCTGGAGGTGTGAGTATCCTTGATGAATATGGATACACCCCCGCCTTTTGTGTTCCGGTCCAGGTTCTGTGGCTGAAAGGTGTGGTATGAGTTATAGCCTGGTAGTGCTGGGGCGCTCTCTGGAACCTTAAACCAGGTTTCTGTTAGTGCACAGATATCGAAGTTCTCCATACTGAGGAGTGCCTCGAGTGTGTGCCTTTTGAGGTTTAGACTTCTGGTGTTGAGTAGCATTACCCTCAGTTTCTGGTTACTTGTGCTATTTACGGTGGTGGGTTTGTATTTTGAGCCTTGCCTAAAAGTCCGCCTTGCCTAATATCCACCTCTCTAGTACTATTTGCAAGCAATGACAGCTGTGCATGTGTACATGTTCTTCAAATGTGTACTGACCCTTGTTACAGGGCTGTGACAAATGGCTATGTGCACACCTACATAAAGTGGATATTGACAGTAGAGACACACTGGTTGAACGTTTAGATTTGTGTAGCCTAACCTCTCAATGCCAGACTAACAGCCACTTGGAAATATGTTGACAGTGCTGGTAATGAAACAGGGTACATATCATCTTTAACTCCAGTGTGACATCTGCAGTAGGAGTGCAAGCTGTAGGAAACTGCTGCCCATGTGTAATAGCTGCTTCATAGGTGATGGTGTACACTCGCTGATTATATCCTGATCATGTCGATAGTGGCAGCAGAGTCTATTGATATTTGACTCTGTGTGGGGAGTGGGTGTCCGTGCCCAACAGTGCCCAAGGTTCTGCTGGGTATGTGAGTAGATACCCAGACAAGGATCCAGCCCTATTCACACTTGCATCATCTGGAATCAACTATCAGGATGTGATGTGGCCCTCAGAGGGGATTGCTTGGCCAAGTGAAGCTACCATGTTCCTTGTAATAGCTAGTGTTGCCACATCCATAACACAAATATTTACATGTGAGCATCACTGTCTAAAACATCTTCATAAGCAGTAAGTAAAGTAAATACAGTACATGGTACTTGCAGTACTGAATGCTCATACAGGCATGTCCACTAGTCAGCTACTGGTGTTTACTAATATCAGCATTGTGTATGTGGCCATCTGGGGGAATGCAATCACTATGCCATGTACACTGCCAAACCCGCTTAACACAACACTCCACAGATTGTCTGGGATGCAGCTACAGGGGTGAGCTTGGAGGCAGTCCATTCTATGCCCATGACTGGACTAGACAGTCAAGAGGTGTAGGTTAACACATGCATCTCATCACCACAACCAACACATACCCTTACCAGAACACAGTAAGGACATACACACATGCCACCAGATATCACACACATCCACAGAGGCTCTAGGAAAACCATTTGGCCAAGCAGAGGCCTCCCAAGTTGGAATAGACAGACAACAGAATACAAAGATTGCACCGACATAGTTTGCATAATTGTGTCACACTCAGAACACGTGGCCAGAAACATGGCCAACAGTACTGCTCATTTGTAGAATGTAAACTCTAGCACTCATGTTACCACACCAAGCTATATGAGGGCAAACATACTGTCAACTGCCTGTCTGCCATGATTAGCCACATACCCATACACTCAGACCACCTTTAGAACTATACACATGTCTCTGGCATATTCTATGTTGTTGTGCAGGACCTGTGATGCAGTAGCCTGGACTGCATGGAAACACATGTAGGAACTGTCAGGTCTTGTAGCCCATGCAGGTATGTCTCAAGTTCTGATAGCATTCTGCCACACAGAATGATGCAGCAGTACAGGGGCAAGGATTGTATTCCAGAATTGTGTAATGTACTGGTGTAATTCGATTTGCAGTAATCACCAAACATGGCCTGCTGTAGTCCACCCGTGTTTGCCTGTACCTCTGAGAAGTATATGGCAAACGTTCT
>NW_025060378.1:0-4367 GCF_019279795.1 Protopterus annectens
ACCTTTGGGAGCTCTTCAGGAACTGTGCCCAAGAAGCATATGCTTAAAATGGCAGAAGATTTGATTACTTTTATTAGGGTTTCTATGTCCCCTCCTGATAAGAGCCTAGGGTGGAGCCTGAGCTGGGGGTTTTGAGCAGGCTTCAGATGTTTCAGAGTCTTGCTGAAGACTTGCAGGAGTATCTCCTTATTCTGATTCTGATGTGGATGATTCTACTCCTTCTGCTTCTCCTCCTGAGGATTTTTCTTTTTCAGAAACTCTTCATTCCATGAGGGTGCATTTTAAGTGGGAAGGTCAGGACTTCTCTGATTCCAGGAAAAGGCTTAGGGAATTTTTGTTTTTACCCCAGCATAGGCCTTTGGCTATACCTCCTCTTTTGGATGTAGTGTAAGATGCCTTTTCAGAGGCTTCTCTTAATCCTGATTCTTTGCCTCCTGCTCCTGTTAAACCGGATAGGTATTACAGGGTGCCTGAAGCTCATAAGTATTTTTTTAAGAGTGCTAGGGCAGACCCAGAAACTGTTCGCCAGGGGCCTAAAGGTGTTAAGGCTTCTGTTGTTAAAAATCCGGTTCCTGCGGAGAAAGAGGCAGGGCCTTGGATAGATGGGGAAAGAAAGTTTATACTTCTTCCACTCTTGCTATGAGGGCTTTGAATTGCCAGTTTCACATGTTGAAATACCAAAACTATCTCCTTTCACAATTGAAGTCTAAGGTTGATGCTCTGGCAGTAGGTATTGATTGTAAAGAGTTGCAAGATTTAGTACATGTTTCTGAACAGGTGGGTAAGCATTCTTTGCAATGTGGTTTTGATGCTGTACAGGCCTCGCTAGGGTGGCTGCCACTGGGTCAGTTCTTAGGGGCGCCTGGCTAGGGATCAAATTTGTCTGAACATGTTAAAATAAGGATTTTAGATGCTCCTTTACAATCTGGCGTGTTGTTTTAGGGTCCTCTGTTGAGACAGTCTTAAAGAAATGGAAGACAAGGCTAAGTCTAGCTGCAGGCTGTTAAAAAGATTTTTCTTGAGTCAGCCTCCAAGTTTAGTAGGGGTGGCCTACTAAGGGGGTGGGCCCGATATCGCTAACTATGATTCTGAGTCTAGGGGTAGTCTGGGCGTGGTGAGGGGCCAGAGCTCAGGGCTCTTTCAGGCCCTGGGAGCAAGGAGTTCTCCTGCACAGTCTTGGTGAGGGCAGGGGTCAGTCCTTTAAACAGACCCAATGACCTACCTTTTCAGCTGCCAGAGCCTTCTCGTCCTGGCAGCACCTTTGGGAGGAAGGTTGGCACTTTTCAAAGAAAATTGGAGTTTAATTACCCAAGACAGATGGGTATTGGATATCATACACCAGGTTACAGGTTTTATTTCCATACCTTGCCTCCTTTCAAAGGCATGCCAGATGTTCCTCCTCAACAAAGAATAGAGGCTCACAAGCAGGTTTCTCTGTTGCTCCAAATAGGGGCCATACAGCGGTCCTATGCCAGAAGTGGGCCTAGGATTTTATTCGCCTGTTCCTAGTACCAAAGAAGGGGAACACGTGGAGACCAATTTTGGATTTATCTATCCTCAACACTTATCTGGACATTCCCAAGGTCAAAATGTTGGCGTTACAACAGCTTTTACCTCTGCTGGGCAAAGATCATTGGATGGTAACTTTGGATCTCAAGGAGGCTTACCTTCATGTTCCTATCAGACTAAGTTGCAGGAAGTATCTGCGTTTCGAGCTGGGACTTCTCATATCAGTTCTCTGCATTGCCCTTTGGCTTATCTACTGCCCAGAGTGTTCACAAAGTTCTGGCTCCAGTGATAGCTTTCTTCAGGCTAAAAGGAATACAGATCTATCCTTATTTGGGCGACTGCCTGATTCTGGCTCAAGGAAGGGAAGAGCTTCTTCATCATTTGGAATATGTGATAGCAGTGCTAAGATGCCTGGGGTATTCTGTGAACGAAATAAAGTCCAGTCTAGTACCCTCTCAGGCCATGTGCTTGCTGAGTGTGAGACTGAATATTGCATCCAAGATGGCCTTTTTAACCCCCGCCAAACAAAAGTCTATCCCTTTACTTCCATCAACTATCTCATCAGTCCGGGCTGACTGCAAGGACAGTCCTTCAAGCCTTAGGGTTCATGGCATCTTGTATTCTGGTGCTTCCCAATGCCAAACTGCATATGAGGAAGCTACAATGGTATCTCAAAAATGTATGGACACAGCACTGCCAGGATCTGGACACTGTCATTCAAAATAATACCTTGCATTCAAAAGGAATTTTTGTGGTGGGCTCAGGAATGTCACCTAAACAAGGGACTCTCTGTGACCCGGCCAGAGGCGAGTCAGATTTTAACGACAGATGCCTCAGACAAAGCTTGGGGGGCTCATCTAAATGGAAAGTGGATACAAGACAAGTGGCCTGCCAGACTACAACATCTACATATCAACATGAAGGAGATGTTAGCAGTCCAGTTTGCATTAATAGCTTTCAAGGAATTACTTCTTCCAGGGCAGGTGTTGATTCTAACAGACAACACAACTGTCATGTGGTACATCAACAAGCAAGGGGGAACACATTCTTATCCTCTATGCAGGCAAGCAATGATTTTGTGGGAGACTGCTCTCAGTTTACAGCTCAATCTTCAGGCAAGGTTTCTGCCAGGAGCACAGAACTCCTTAGCAGATGTGTTGAGCAGACGAATTATGGATCCCCACGAGTGGAAATTGGATCCTCATGTATTTCAGAAATTGACAGTGTCATGGGGAACTCCAGACATAGATCTGTTCGCTTCTCCACTAAACCATCAGCTGCCAAAGTTTTGCACAAAAGGTTTCATCCCACAGCTTGGAAAGTGGATGCTCTTTCTTTCAATTGGAGCAATCTTCATGTGTATGCCTTTCCACCTCTGCCTCTCCTCCCAAAGGTACTTCTAAAGGTCAGACAGGACAAGCCAAGGATGATTTTAATAGCTCCAGATTGGCCTCGACAGCACTGGTACCCATTACTGAGAAGTCTGTGGAAGCCTCCATGGCCTTTGCCTTGATTCCACACCTGTTGTCCAGGAGGACAGCCATTTGCTAATGTCAAGCTTCACTCTCTGCACCTAACAGCCTGGCATATTCTGTTTTGAACCATAGTGGGCCTCACTTCCTCAGCAAGTTTTGAATGTTATTTTGGAAGCTAGAAGGCCTAGTACAAGGAAAGTGTAGCAGAAAATGGAAGAGATTTTTATTTTGGAGTGCAGCAAAGATTTTGATGTTTCTGAGCCTAATTTGTGTGTGGCTCTTCAATATCTTACTGAGTTACTGACAAAGGTTTGTCTTTCTCTTCTATTAAAGTTCATGCTGCAGCAATTTCGCTCACTATGATTGTGACCCACCATTGTTTTCTCATCCTTTGTTCAAGCAATTTCTTAGAGGGGCAAAGAATATAAGACCCCACGAAGAGCTCCTACTCCTGCTTGGGATCTCAATTTTGTGTTGGAGAAACTCACTCTACAACCTTTTGAGCCTGCAGCTACTTCTGAGTTGAAATATTTGTCATGGAAGACTGCTTTTTTGTTGGCCATTACCTCTGCAAGAAGGGTTTCTGAATTGCAGGCCCTTATGGCGGTTGAGCCTTTCTTGGTTTTCCATAAGGATAGGGTATCATTACGTACTAATCCTTCCTTTATGCCTAAGGTGGTTTCTAGTGTGGCTTTAAACCAAACTATTCATTTGCCTACTTTTTATGCAAATCCCCAAAATAAAGGGGAAAAGATTTTGCACACTTTAGATGTACACAGGCAGTTGCTTTATTATTTGGACAGAACTAAAGGGTTCAGGCAGTCTCAGCAGTTATTTGTTTCTTTTGCTTTGAGTTCTCAGGGCAAGCCTGTGTCAAAACAAACTATTTCTAAGTGGATTGGGTTTTGCATTGCTTTCTGTTATTCCCATCATGGCAAGGAGATTCCAGCTGGGATTAGGCCTCATTCCACTAGGGCTACTGCCACTTCAACAGCTTTTGAGGGGTGGCAACTAAGGATATTTTGGAGGCAGCTACTTGGAGTTCAGTGCATACTTTCTCTAGGCATTATCACCTGCCACTTTACTCTAAATCCAGGGCTGGTTTTGCCACTGCTGTTTTGCAGGGCATTTTGGCAGCTCCTGCTTCCTTTAGTTAGCCATCCTCCCTTACCTCTGCTTTGGGATCCTACCCAAGTGTAAGGACTGCAGCAATGTGAGATGAAGAACATAGTACAGTTTTGTACCTACCATAAATGTAGATGTTGAGATCACATTGCTGCAGTCCAACTCCCTCCTTCCCTCTTGTTAGAGGTGGTTGTGTGGGGTTTGGGGTTTTATATGTTATATTGTATATATTGTACATATAGTTAGTGCAAGGGGGGG
>NW_025060379.1:0-5755 GCF_019279795.1 Protopterus annectens
TTTATGAATTTCCTTGGGCTAGTGAAACCCACCTAGTATGATGGTGTTTGGAGATACATTTATCCCCTCCAGTGTTTTCAGGAAAGCTACGTGAGGTTCCTGAGATTGAGAGGGTGGCCTGTAACATGCTACAAATTGTAGAGCAGTCTTGCCTATGGTTAATTGCACCTGGATGGTCTTCAATGCATCGTGCGTTGCCACCAACCTTGAGGTGTGGGTGTTCTTGATGAATATAGACACCCCCCTCCTTTCTTGGTGTTGTCCGGATTCTGGGGCCGGAATGCATGATATGAGGTAAAACCTGATAGTGCCGGGGTGCTCTCAGGAGCCTTGAACCAGGTTTCAGTCACAGTACAGACATCGATGTTCTCCATACTGAGAAGGGCCTCAAGTGCGTGCATCTTGAGGTTGAGACTTCTGGCATTGAGCAGCATTACCCTTAGTTTTTTTCCTTTTTTGTGTTCTAGGGTGGTAGGTTTAGAATTTGAGCCTTGCCTAAAAAAGGCACTATGGGGGTGGCAGAGCACCCCGTATCAGGAAGCCCAAGGGTGACAGGTGCAAGGCACGTCCCTTGGCAGCTTAGCGTGGCTTGTCCCAGCATGTCAGGCGAGACAGACGGTGGATCCCCCTTTGAATGACACCAGAGTTTAAGCCAATTATTAAAAGCTGATCATCTTGTCACTGTATTGTATCATTCTTAGTGAGTAGGATGCTGCTCAAGTTCAGGGTCATACCTGCCTGGGCTACATAATCAGAGGCTCCTCTATGTCTCTTTTCATGCTTAGTCCAAGGAAGTGCGATCTCCAGGTCGTTCTTTAAGCGTGGACAATGAATAAAGCGAAACAGCAAAAACAGACTTCAGAAGCAAACGAGAGGGAGTGCTAACAAATCCACCAAGCCTCACAAACCTTAACGCAAGTTTATTGAAAACAGTAAAAGCAGCGTTTTCGCCTCTGATTGAGTAGCTTGCTTTAAAATTAGGAACCAAAAAAACCACAAGCCTTTTTGGTCCTTATTTAAGTACTTGCAATCAATTAAATATCAATTAAAAAACAATTAAAAAAGCAATCAAATACATCACTTCCTGCTCATTAATACTGATACATTTTTAAAAAGGAAATGCTTGTTGAAAGTACATAATCCCCTTCAGAGACAATACAGAGGTAAAATACAATAAGCCAAAGGATAGCTTTTGTTGTAATAAAATAAATAGAAGAATGTCCTAGAAAACATATGCATTCAATCCTAAAGGATTTTTGTTATCATAAATTTACTTAGTTAGGGAACATTCTTCTTAAAAAACAAGTGAACAAGTTTATTGACGCATATTGTCAATCAGTAGTCAATTTGATTAAACACTCTCCCACTATTAAAACTGTAAAAATAAAACCCTAAACTATATATATGCCTGAAGTTTTTTGAGTGTATAACAACAAGTTTAAAAAAACTTTTAAAAAGCCTTTAAACATAAATGGAACGAAGATGTGGGTAAGACAGGTGCAATATAAAAAGAAAATTATCCTTTTCAAGTAGCTCTGCTACTTTAAGACATTGTGAGCAATGCTACAGCTCTTTCCATTCCAATCCTGGAAAGTTTAAAGCATCAACCTTTGGTTGCAAATATCTTCAGCTCACAGCCCCTGCTAATAAAAGGGAAGTTGGCTACTCTAATTGAGTTTGGAATACAATCAATTCCCCTCATTTGAAAACAAAATTGTGGCCTCGGATAGTTTTCATTACGTGTTTTAAGCTAATGCATTTTCAGTTTCTCCTGCCTTTTATAGTTGTTAACAGCAGTTGGTATACCCTTTCTCTAAACTTTCTCAGTCGGTTTTCCCAACATAGAAAGCTGGGCAACAAACACAAAAGGCCACATAAATGATAGATTTTGTTTCACAGTTGATCTTACTGGTAATTTCATATTTTTTGTGGCTGAAAGTTACAGAGTTACCTGTACGTATAACGTTACACCAGTTACATCCTCCACACCTAAAGCAACCCTTGATTCTATTAAAGGAATCACTACCTTGATTTCTTTGCACAGCTAGCTCTTCTAGATTCTACCCTTCATGCTCATTTTTGGTTTTACCCCTAGTTTCTCAACTAATAAGGAATTAGTGGTGATAAAGTACCAATTCTTCCTAATAATCTCTGAAATTTGTCTTGAATCCAAACTGAAAGTGGTTATGAAACTCAGGGGATAACTCTTAGAAACCCCTTCTGTACTGGGATCACTACAGCACGGCCTACAATATTTTCTCTAAATCCACTTTGCAATGTTTTGGGTAGCATCAAGGTCATTAAGTATTAATGAATATAAAAACCGCTTTGATCTCTTACTGAAAACCTCACTTACTAATTCTTCTATAATGATTTTGAGGATACACGGATACCGCCTCAATGAAAAGTTCAGTGAGTAAAAGCACTGGTTACCATCCTCAAAATCCCCTAATTTCACCACACGGTTGTCATTTCTCACAGCCTCACCAAATTTGACCTTTGTGATGACGTTGCTTCTCTTTAATTTTAAAGGGTGAGAGCTGGAGAAATGTAGGAAAGGGTCAACATAGGATTTTTCGAAAAATAGTGGGAACAAAAATTTTGATTCCCAAAATCCTTTTCAATTTTACATCAAGATAATATTGTTTGTCACTAGAGCACAGCAGGTAAATTTGAGGAAGGTCGTAGTTTTGATTAAGGTAGTCAACAAGTTCTTACGTGCCAAATGGGCATCCCCTTTGAAAAGCGATGAAAATATCATCCAAAATAACCCAGGTAGCGTAACCAACTTTTCTTTCCAAACTGGGTGATTAACTACATAGTAGCTTCTCCCCAGTATGCCATGCTAAACAAATTGTTTAACTATAGCTCCACAATAGTGGGAACTCCATTGTTGCCTACCCATTTTTGAATAAAATGCTCCTTCTCAAATATGCGAAAGTTTAGGAAGATAACGACAATCGAGTAACTTCTCTGCTGACATTGTTAATTTCATTCCTATAGAAGACATTTAGCTCAATTAGTAGAAGTTCAACCACTCAAGCCCCAGCTAGATGGGGTATGAAGTTGTGCACAGAGTCCAACTCACATCGATTGTAAGGAAATTTGAAAACTTCCAAGTCAAACCCAATTTGGGTTGTGATGTTTGACAAGAAATGCAATGAATCCTTACAAATACTTGGAATTAACTTTAAGTATTTGGAAAGTAAAAAATCTATGTATTGAGCACATGGGTGGGAAATAGACAACCTTCCATCCACTAAAGCCCTCATAGGAGGGTCCTCAAGGTTTTTGTGGACCTTGGGGATACCAAACATTACTGAGCATTCCTAGGTTGAGAGATAGCTATATTTCATAGAGCTTATCTCCAAATCAATTCTACCTTCTAATGAATAAATCCTATAATACCTCTCTAACCTTTTTTAATGTTTATATTCATTTCATTGAGTAAAATTGAATTTTCTGCAAGCAGGGGTATCTAAGACTCGTAGCATTTTTTCTGAATATTGGCTATTCTCCAAGATAACAAGCCCCCCCCCCCTTATCAGGTTTCATGACCCTAACAGAAAGGTCATGTAAACGGTTAAGGGCTAGTAACTGTTCCTTGGAGATGTTAAACAAATTCTTTTTACACCAATGGGATTTATCCAGATGTCTGATATCTAATTCGCAAGCATTCTGATTTTTTACTTTCCAAATACTTAAAGTTAATTCCAAGTATTTGTAAGGATTCATGGCATTTCTTGTCAAACATCAACCAAATTGGGTTTGATGAAGTTTTCAATTTCCTTACAATCGATGTAGTTGACTTGTACACCTCTATACCCCATCTAGAGGCTATTGAGTGGTTGGAACTTTTACTAATTGAGCTAAATGCTCCCAGGAATGAAATTAATGTCGCTATTACTTGACATTGCTATCTTCCAACTTTTTCATATTTGAGAAGGAGTATTTTATTCAAAAATGGGTAGCAATGGTCTCTTAGAGCTATAGTGGCCAATCCTATGGCATACCGGGAGAAGCTAACATGTAGTTAATCACCCAGTTTGGAAAGAAAAAGTTGGCTACTATACTCGGTTTTTGGATGATATTTTCATCCTTTTCAAAGGGGATGCCCATTTGGCACAAGAATTTGTTGACTACCTTAATCAAACTACGACCTTCCTCAAATTTACCTACAAGTTTTCTAGTGACGAAACAAATTATCTTGATGTAAAATTGAAAAAGGATTTTGGGAATCCAAAATTGCTCTACCATTTTTCAAAAATTCCTAAGGCCAATTCTTCCACATTTCTCCTGTGCCTCACCCTTTTAAATTCAAAGAGAGAGCAATCATCAAAGGTCAGCTGGTTAGGCTGTGAGAAATGCAGTGAAATTAGGGATTTGAGGATGAATGTGCTTGCTCACTGAATTCTTCATTGAATGGGGGTATCCACACCATCATAGAAGAATTAGTAAGTGAGGTGGGTTTCACATGAGATCAAACGGTTTTATACATCCATTAATACTAATATCCGCTTGATGCCACCTGAACATTGAAAGTGGACCAGAGAAAACGATTGTAGAGTGCTGTAGTGATCCCAGTACAGAAGGGGTTTCTAAGAGTTATCCCCTGAGTCGGCAACCACTCTCAGTTTGGATTCAAGACAAATTTCAGAGATTAGGGAAGAATTGGTACTTTATCACCACCAATCTCATTAGTTGAGAAACCAGGGTAAACCAAAATAGTATACAGAAGGGCAGGAATCTAAAGAGCTATTGCAAAGAAAATCACAGTGATTCCCTTTTAATAGAATCAATGCTTTAGGTGGAGGATGTAACTGGTGTAACGCTAGCACGACAGGTAACTCTGTAACCCTTCTAGCCAGCAAAAATATGGGAAATTAATTAAAGTAAGACTCAACCGTAAACAAAACTATCATTTATGTGGCTTTTAGTTTAAGCGTTCAGCTTCTATGTTGGGAAACCGACAGAAAGTTTAGAGAAAGGGCACCAACACCGTTATACCTATAAAAATAGGAAACTGAAATGCATTAGCTAAACATGTAGAAAACTATCCAGGCCACAATTTTTGTTTTCATGGGAATTGATTGTATTCCAAACTCAATTAGAGGTGGGCCAACTTCCCTTTTATTAGAGATTTGTGAGCTAGAATGGCAACTAAACGTTGATGCTTTTAACTTTTCAGGATTGAATGAGAGCTGTAACATTGCTCCTGTCTTAAAGTATAGAGCTTACTTAAAGATAATTTCTTTTTATATTGCACCTGTCTTACTTACATCTTGTTCCATTTATGTTTAAGGCTTTTAAAAGTTTTTTTAAAACTTGTTGTTATACACTCAAAAAACTTCAGGCATATACATAGTTTATGTTTTATTTAAGCCTTAATAGTGGGAGTGTTTAATCAAATTACTACTGATTAATATGGTCAATAAACTTGTTCACTTGTTTTTTAAGAAGAATGTTCCCTAACTAAGTAAATTTATGATAACAAAAATCCTTTAGGATTGAATGCATATGTTTTCTAGGACATTCTTCTATTTATTTTATTACAACAAAAGCTATCCTTTGGCTTATTGTATTTTACCTCTGTATTGTCTCTGAAGGGGATTATGTACTTTCAACAAGCATTTCCTTTTTAAAAATGTATCAGTATTAATGAGCAGGAAGTGATGTATTTGATTGCTTTTTTAATTGTTTTTTTAATTGATATTTAATTGATTGCAAGTACTTAAATAAGGACCAAAAAGGCTTG
>NW_025060380.1:0-8636 GCF_019279795.1 Protopterus annectens
ATACCTTCATTTAGGGTTCTATTTATCAGAAAGGAGATGGGTAAGTTATGGTTTAGATGCTATTTGCAGGAATTCTGATGGGAGTTTGTCAGCTGAGGGGTGGTTGGTTTTAGTTTTGGAAAAGGGGAGCGAATGTATGATGTGGGTACTGGTTCTAACTTGAATACTGGGGAACCTTGGAGGTGGGAGTTTGTAGATTAGTGATATCGGGGATAGGTGGTTGGCAAGAGTTTGGATAGTATTGGTAAAGAAAGAGTTAAAGGCTTTTGGCTTATCAGTTAAATTGTCAGGGTTACTGCCAAAGGGGGTTTGGGGTAATAGTTTCTCCTGGATGAGTAAGTTTATTAATAGTAGACCAACATTTTTGAGTTTCCTTGAGGGAGGACTGTTGTAGGTGAAGGTAGTAATTTTTTTTTGTCTAGTATGATGGCTTTTTTTGGGATATTTCTTTCTTATCGAAAGGTTAGATGGTCCGTGGAGTTCTTAGTAGTTTGCCATTTGGCCCAGGATTTGTTTCTTTGTATGATTAGTTGCCTAGTTTTGTTTGAGAGCAAAGGAGCAGGTTTAGCTTTCATTCTAATACAGCGCATAGGAGCATGGTGGTCCAGGATTGTTAGGAATGTAGGGTTAAAGTATTCAACTCCTTTGTTAATTGGGAGGGATTTTAGAGGAGACCAATTACATTGTTTAAGGTCTGTTTGGAATTGTTCAGGGTTAAAATGCTTTTTGATGCAAACTGTTCTAATAGTGATAGGGAAGGTTGGGTTAGTTTTATGTCTGATTATGTATGTTAGCAGGTGGTCACTAAGGTCATCTGGGAGGGTTCCTGGTATAGTTTGGTGGGGCTATTAGTTAGTATCCAATCTAAGGTGCTTTCTTTTTTATTTAGTTTGTTGATTCTGGTGGGTGAATTAATAGCTTGTGAGAAACCATAAAGGGTAATGTGGTTGGAAGGGTTTGTATTGTTACATGAATTCCAATCAATGTTAATATCTCATAGGACTATGGTTTCTTGTGGGAGTTGAGAAGACAGTCCATTGGGTATTTTTTCAAGTATACCAATGTTGTTGCCTGGGGGAGATAGATACATATAATATTTATAGTTTTATGTCTGTTGAGCTGGAGTTTTGAGCTAACTATTTCACTCCTGAAGTCTACAGGTAGGTTAAGATTAATGCTACTAAGTTGTATGTGTGCTTTTAGAGAATTGCTATTCCTCCACCTTTTTCAAAAGTGGGTCAACACGAAAAATACTTAGCCTGGAGGTGTGATTTCACTATCTTTTATTGTGGGTTTTAGCCCTGTTTCTGATAAGCAGAGGATATCAAATTGGTGGACATCAAGGAGGGCATGAACATGTGGGATTTTATTGCAAATGCTACGTATGTTAAGATGAGCAATGGGAGAGAATTGGGGGGGTTGATAAGAGGTCCAGTGTTATATTTGGTTTGGGAGTTATTTATGGTGGTAGGGATAGATGTTGGGCCGGATTAGGTTTAATGTCCCCATCTTTTAAGGGGTGGAGAAATATAAAGTATTTTGGTCGAGAGGTTTACAGTAAAAGTGAATTGTTTGTTTAGTTTTTAGTTTGTTATATTTAATGTGAACTATTCTATGAAATTTAGCACTTAGGTAGGTAGGTTGAGAAGTACTAGTTTGAAAGGTAGGTTGGTTTGGTATTATAGGTGTTAAAGTGTGTTTGGATGGAATATGGAGGGTGTAGGTAAGAGGTTTTTCATAGGAAGACAAGAGATAAGTAGTAGATAGAGTTGTTAGGAGTGTGATAAATAATAGTATTTGTAGTAGAGTAGGAGACATGATTAGTTAGGATAAACTAGTATTAGAGGTAAGTGTTTAAGGTTGGAGAGGGAGGTATAGGGGGTATGTTAACAAGAGGTTCTTGTGGAGAGGACTAAGTGGAGCAAGGTAGAGGGATAGGTGAAGTATTGGTGAAAGTGTGATAAGGGTGAATGGGTGTGGGAAGTGAAGGGAATTTTTCACAGGTGTGGCACATATGGTGTGGGTGTGTCTGTGGAGGGATAAATGTAGAGGTTTTACTGGGGGTGGGTGGGAATTGGGGGTAGAGTAGGGGCAAGGTGAGGCCACTTGAGAGGCAGGAAACGGGTGGGCTAAAGTAGAGGTTTCAGGAGAACAATCATTGAGTGGGTGAGTTCAGCAGAGTGAGGAGTCACAAAATGAGGAAAGAGGGTGGGAGAAGAGTTGTGAAGACTGGCTGGAGGTTAGGGGTAGCAATGAGGTAAAGTGGAGACAGTATGAGGTGAGAAAGAGTGAGTTAAGGAGGAAGCAATGACTAAGAGAGTGGAAAATAAATTTATGGTACAGCAGATGAGTGTAGGAATAAGTGCAGATAGTTAGAGGAGAGGCGCCAGTTAGTGTGTAGTCACTAAACAGCTTTGAAGATACACTTGCAGGGAGTCTGGCAATGGCAATATGGGGTATATTACTACCTGAGAGGGAGAGAGAGGTTGGGTGTAGGGCAATGTTTAAGAGATTAGATAATTAGTGGTTTGATAGACTGGCTGCTAGCAGTCCTGCTAGGGAAACATGTCTAGCCTAGCAGTGACATTAAACATTAGGATAAGCTCAAAGTTCTAGGATTGGTTGTAACACATACTTTCACTGTCTTGTAGCGGGCTGGCTTCTCAGGGAGGTGATAAATAAGGTTCCAGCTCGGACAAATATGTTGAGGCTTCCAGTTGGATGAGGTCTAGTAATTTAGTACAGGGATGTACTGGGTCACAGGTTTCACTGTCTTGTAGTGGGCTGGCTTCTCAGGGAGGTGATAAATAAGGTTCCAGCTCAGACAAATATGTTGAGGCTTCCAGTTGGATGAGGTCTAGTAATTTAGTACAGGGATGTACTGGGTCACAGGTTTCACTGTCTTGTAGTGGCTGGCTTCTCAGCGAGGTGATAAATAAGGTTCCAGCTCGGCCAAATATGTTGAGGCTTCCAGTTGGATGAGGTCTAGTAATTTAGTACAGGGATGTACTGGGTCACAGGTTTCACTCTCTTGTAGTGGGCTGGCTTCTCAGGGAGGTGATAAATAAGGTTCCAGCTTGGACAAATATGTTGAGGCTTCCAGTTGGATGAAGTCTAATAATTTAGTACAGGGATGTACTGGGTCACAGGTGTAGGACAAGCACTGGGCAAGGTGCACAGCAGCCAGCTAGTGGGCAGGAGAGAAAGGACTTGGGATAAGCCCTGGATGCTGTCTGCTCGCCTCATGATAACCTCTGTGGTATGTAATTATTTTCAACTTGTCTGCTGCTCATCATACCAAATGTTGTTTTTCTAGTTTTGTTTTTGACTATTTGATCAGTGCACCTAATAACTCTTTTGTACCTGTTGTAAGCCTGTATTGTTAAATAGTGTAATTACTGTGCTATTTTAAATGTCTGTGGCTTGCTTGTGGTTTAACACTGATAAGGTGTATCTTTATTTGTGCCATTTGAACAGCCCATAGTGTATACTTGTGCCCCTAGGGCTTACTTTAAGCGTAAGGAGTTTAAAATTTGACAAGGTGTCTTCTTGTGCCTTTTGCAAAGCCCAGATTGTATGCTTATACCCTAAGGGTTTATTGTAAGTGTAACGTATGTATCATTGAGATTGAAAGCAGAGTGTGGCTTGCTTAAGGTTGAGTACTGATAAGGCATCTATTTTCGTGGCTTTTTACAGCCCACGGTGTATGCGTGTGGCAGATTAGTATACAAACTGTTTGGCCAAGTCCTAATTAACGTGATTCTAATGTACTAATAGATCTTCAACCTGGTTAGGGCTAAATGAACCACGCAACACTCATGGTTTTCTATTAGGGTATGCAAGCTAATTGAGCTGCCAGCTGTGCTTGCTCACAGTGTAAGTTTTTCTTTTGTAGCACTAGAGTCTCTGCCTCTGGAGGATTAGTAAGCCGATATCGGCAAAATCACCAAAACCCCAACTCACAGGGTTTTTCTCTGTGCGTGCCTGCTTTTTATTGAATATTTAAAGAGAACATGAGATTTATGCAGCCCCACCTAAGCGCTTATCCTTACCATCCGATTATTTCATAATTGCTTACTCTACTGTTAAAAGACACTAAATGGCAATAAAATATACACTATCTCTGAGCGTGCCTGATCTTTATTGGGCATTTAACATGTAAAAAAGGTTTATGCAGTGCTTCCTAAGTGCTTACCCTTACCAGCGGATTAGTTTATAAATCTAACTCTACTGCTAAAGACAGTAAACGGCTTTATAAAATACACCATCCCTGAGCATGCCTGTTCTTTATTGAACAGTTAAGAGTATAAAAGGTTCATGTAGTCCACCTAAGTGCTTACCCTTACCAAAGATTATTAGATAATACTAACTCCACAGTTAAAAGCCAGCAACAGCATTAAAAATACACCTTTTCTGAGCATGCCTGTTTTTATTGAACATTTAAAGTGGAAAAGGCTAATGCAGCACCACCTAAGTACTTCCCCTTACCAGTGGATTATTCTATTTCTAACTCCACTCTTAAAAGCCAGTAATCGGCTTTAAAAACACAACATCCAAAGAGAATCTTAAAGGGCCAGGGCTAAAGTACTCCAGCGTGCTTAAAAAGGGGGCATATAACTATTCATTTTAGAGTTTTGTATTGCTGCTACCAAAGATTTAGATTTATTTACAAACATTTTTTAATTAGTTTTATACATGTGTTGTTATAGAGTGAATTTGTTTTATAACTTGCTTTTGATGAGTACTGCTATAAAAAGGGGCACATAACTATTGCATTATAGAGTTTTGCATTGCACACAAAGCTTTGGTAATGTTTCACTGCTAACCAGAACTAATGTCCCTGTAAATGACTATCTAATTTAATATTCTTAGTTTTTGTTTTAAGGATACTGAAATATTGTCTCTGGGAATGATTAGTGTTATTTTGAGCTGAACTGCCTTTACATCTCTTGTTTCCTCATTTCCCACTCTTGTCTCTTACCCTAAAGTTACCCACCATTCTAAAGCTTCCAGTGCTAGTCAGCAGGATAAAGATCCCTCTCCAACATCGTGGTTTGCCACTTTCATTGCACCACCCATAATCCTCTACAAGAAACCATAGTAGCGTGTCCGCTGAATAATTCCTACAGAGACTTCATTTACTACCCACTACACAAGTGTTAAAGCCAGTCCTGAGCTAGGGACAGCCAGCAGTCTCATCTCTGTATCTTCACCACCCTCCTCCCACCTTATTGTAGATACCCCTTGTTTTACATGCACTGTTCCTTGCTGCAATCATCTGCATAGCTCTGCAAATACTTGAACTGTCCACCAGGGTTATTTCAGCCATAACTCCTCTACCCTTCTCAGCAAATCCAGCTCAGCACCCCAATTCCTTCCAGCCCCAGTAGTCCCCTTTAGTGCTTATTTAGTCCTCTCGGTTCTCTCACTGTCCACACCTTCTAGCTTCTATACCATTCCAACCTACCACCTGAAATTATCCAGCTGATTTTGCTTTTTGACTAACCGTTTCGACATTCTGCTTTTACCCACCTGCCTCCTGCGGCTCCCTCTCTGCCCCCCTACCCCCAATTCCCACCCATCCCCAGGGCCACAACCCACCCATATTTACTAAACCCACCTCTTCCTCTTTACCACTCACTTCCCAAATCCACACTCTCTCTTTTCCACACGCCACTCTCAAACACAACTTTGCTCACCATTGACCCCAACACACTCTTCCTCCACTACCTCCTAACACTCTACCACCTAATTTTCTACCCAACCACTCACCACCCCCTTTAATCATAACACACCCTTCTTCTCCCTTCTTTCATCCCAATCTCTTTTACTTTATATTCCACCAACAGATAATCTATACTATTCTTACAACATGCTTAAAACCACCTACCCCATATTATGTCCCACTCTTATTCACACTCTCACCAGCTACCTCCTTTAGACCTTCACCCATGCAATTTCTACTCGTTCACTCGCTTGAAATACCCACTCATGTCCATACTCTAAAACTACTATGGCCAAGGAAACTAACTCTCCAATCCTCCTCTCCTTTTATCCATTGCTAATATAACATCTTCACCTAACTGCCATACTTCCTCGGCATCATACAACACTACATAAATACAAATGTAATTTATATCCCAGGAAAGCAATTTGATCAAGGCAATTTCCAACCCAAACCATTTTAAGTCCACTACTCTCATTAAAGTGATGGTGACATCCACCCTAACCCAGGCCCAACAACTACTCCTATCTCTCGCCATAACCACAAACAATCACCTACTCATGCCCTCTCCAAACCATCTAACTCCCTCTTAATAGATCATCTTAACATTTGTTAATAATAATAAAGTAACTAAAATCCAACTCAAGCTCTAACTGGAAGTCTACTCTTTGAGCCCTCTGCTTAACAGAAACATGGTTAAAACCTGTAAATCACAAAGATTAAATGAAATCATCCCAATCTGACATAAAGACCCACTGAGACAAGAGCATGTGCAAACCCACCAACCACCTACCACTGCAAACTACCTGATAACGCAATGCAAGTAGCCCCATTCCAAACTCATCTCAACAATGCCAACCATCTATATTATTCGTATGTATCTACTACCTGGCAACAACACTACCATGGAAAATATAATTACTTTCCCAACACTTCCCAAGAAACCATAACTAGAAGCACACAAACACATTGGAACTGCCACTGCTGTGCTCCCCAAAAACCCATATTAACTCATATGGCATTCTCAAACCATACTTCCCCACTAGGACAAATAAATTAACAAGAAAGAAACTCTTATTAGACTGATTCTCATAAACCATAACTCTCACATTTATAACCTCCTACTTGATTTAAGACCACTTCATTACCTATATCATCAGATACAAAACCAATAGTCCCATCCCAACATTCACAAGCATCAGATCTAAAAGAACTTTAGAACTTTAAACTGGAACTATTCCTAAATGGAAGGATAACTGGTCTCTCCCATAACACCTCTTTAGATGAACCCTGTGAAATTATTTCTACTTCCTTGGCATTCTCAACCATCATGCCCAACCAGATTACCTTGGAATTAAAACCACTTCTGCACCATGGCTATCAAAAGAAACCAAACACAACATAAATCTTAGAAATAAAATTATACAAAATGGAGAAAGACTAAAACCCTGTAGATCAACAAACTTCTACAGCTTAGAAATGATACAAAAGAAAGCTATAATTTCCGATAAAAAAGAAACTACATTACCTGCAATCCAACAAGCCAATCAAAACAACCCACAAATTTTGGACTGATTAGCCAACTACTCCATCCAGGGTCAATCTACTACCCAAACCCTCAAAAATACCTGACTACAAAAATTCAATGCATACAGCCAATGCTTTCAATACATTTTACTAATGCTATCCAAACACTAGCCAGTCAACCATCACCCAATAACTTACTCTACCTTCCTATAACCAACCTCACCTTCTCCTCCTTTCATATTCAACCTGTTCCAACAACATATATTAGATAGATACTACAGAAAACTAAAACCATTTCCCTCAGCAGGCCAACTACTCCATGAATTCCTACAACAATCAGACATTGTGTATCCCATTTTGATTCTGATCAATAGAACCACACTGAAAAGTCATATCCCTAGCTTATGGAAAAATTTCCCTCCCCACATTATACCCTCCATAAAGGTGGACACTCCACTGAACTATCCAACCACTTCTATTGATAGGGCAAAGATCATGAGAAATGCATTCAGACACTTGACCATCTCAATGCACAATTCTACTTCAATAATAACATGGATTCAGACCTTCATGGCACTATTACTGCCCTCCTTTCTTCACAGATTGTATCAATAAAAACTGCAACCCAATAAGCCTTCAGCACTATTTATTGGCCTGTCTAAAGCTTTTGGACATGGTAAATCACCAGAAAAAAATAATTAAATCCCTTGTCACTAGATACATCTTTCCATAAAATGGTTCCAGTCCTACCTGATAAAAAGACAACAGGCCGTATTCATGGCACAAGTCTCTATCTACCCTCTACTCTGCCAACTTGGTGTCCCCTCAAGGGTCCATCCTAGGACCTCTACTTTTTCCATATTTAATGACCTTCATCTGCCATCCCCTCTGCCACATGCACAATAACATGCTGATGACCCACACTGATATGCTCCAGCCACTCCTCTTCTGAACTTCACTCTCTTTACCCAGAGCATTTAACACAGCTGAACAATGGCTTCATACACAGGTGCCTCTCCTAAACCCCAAAAGACCAGATATATTTCTCTCTCACCCAAAGTCCTCTCTCCTTGATTTCCTCTCTGCTATCTCCACCAATAAAACTATTATATCACCAGACCCAACCACCAAACTATTGGGTATCACTATTGAGAACAATCTGAACTTTGATATCCATATTAACAATACTATAAAAACTGTCAACAAAAAAACTTGGCTCTCTCTATAGGATTACAACTTTCCTTTTACCTACAGCTAAATCCACTATAGGTCACACACATCTAATCTCTACACTTCTTTATGCATCACCCATTTTTACTAAGCTATCTAAAATAACCTTAGAAATAAATTTCCCACTACATTAAGCTCACACCTTAACACCCAT
>NW_025060381.1:0-5108 GCF_019279795.1 Protopterus annectens
ACATACATTTTAAACTGTACTCATTTAAATTTAAACAGTCATTTTTGGAAAAATATGGGTGTAATTCCAAAGCCTTTAAAAACCCTAAAATTTAAAAATTAATTTTAAAAAACAGAGCCACTGACAAAAAAAAAAAACATTAAACTTTAAAATTCCCAAAAATTTTGGTGTACTCTTTTAAAAATTTAATTACAGAGCCACGACACTTTTTGCTTTAAAATTAAAACAGCCAAAGCCTTTTATTACCTTCCATTTAAAATTAATAATAGAGCCACTGACACATACTTAATTCCAAAGCTGTGTACTCACACACCACACTTGCCTTATTCTAACTTGCCACCAAGGCTATATTGCTTAGCATACTAGGCCATGACTTTCTCCTTCTCTGAGATCTTTGTTAAATAAACTGAGAACTTACAAAAAAATAAACTTAAAACCCTCATCTGAAACGTCAACTCCCTCACCTTCATTTCCATAGGAAAGCAGAGTCTAAAACTGCCAAGTCTCCTACATTTATCTACAGTATTTCACTTACTTCAGGAATAGCACATTATCATTGCTCCTCTAGCAAAAACACATACTCCCAGAACTCATAAATATTATAGACCAATATCCAATCTCTGCCCACTAGCCAAAATCTTCTTGAAAATTCATTACACTCAAATACTTAAACACATCAATAGCTATGACCTCTCAGATAAACAGTATTGCTTCAGAAATGCATTTGGTACCACTACAGCCCTTCTTTGAGCAACACATGAAGTCTTAAGTGAAATAAACAGTGGTCTCTTTACAGCTGGCATATTTGTAGCTATAACAACAGCATTTAAAACTGTAAACAACAAACTGCTCATTACTAAACTACAAAAATGTAACTTTGGTACCAATACAATAAAATGTTTTCTAAATTATCTCCAAAATGTAACATTTGAAGGCCTTTCAAATAACCAGCTTTTGACAATCAGTGCACTCAGTACAGTTGTCCATTGACTGTCCGTGTAATTCATATTTAGGGCCACTACTGTTCCCTTTAATTGTTAATGATCTTACAGAAGACTTTCCCTCATTGGATATTACATTATAACCCAACAATATTCTTCTGCTAGTATCCCATCAGCCTTCCCCAGCTTAGAAAAATCATTACAGCAGTATTTTTCTAATGACTGCACTTGAGTAGAGTCACACAACCTCCACATTAACAGCAAAAAGACCAATGTAATGCCATTGTCCACCCCTAGCAAACTATCACATCTGCCATGCTTAAAAATAACAGATAACCATAACAACAGTATTCTTATTTAATCTGAATATATGTTTAGCCATTGTGAACTGCTGTTCTAGTCTAAGCTTCACATACCGACATCAGAATCTGGCTACAGAATGTGAAATTGACAACTCACACTACACAGCAGCTGCTAATTTCCTCTGAAGGTCTTTCATTCTTCTTAGTTCTGTTAAGCTGTTCTATTCAGTATCAAACATCTAACTTTAATTATTTCAATTAATATGTACAGTTAATATGGATAGTTTGAATTAATAACACTGCAGTATAAGCTATTAACATGTAAAATGTAAGCAAATTATATGTTACAACATCCCAATATTAAATATTGCCATAGCTTTCGTCTTACCAATTCTTCTCTTCTAAGAAAGAAAGAGTATTTGAGTTGATTTCTCACATATATACTTGAAAAAAAATATTATTAAGTTATTTTTCTTCTTTTACAGACATCAGTGATGAACTTTGACATAGACAGCTCAAGGTGGGAAGAATCCAGCATTCTGACAGAAATGGAACATTCTTTTGTTTCTAAGCTTTCTTTCTAAAGTATCAGTTGTTTCATAAATGACATGTAAAAGGAATGTGTTACACAGGAACAAAGAAAGCAAAATCACCAGAACTTTAGCATCTATTACTTAGATCTGACATTCAGTTAACCCAGCAATGCACATACCAAGCAATGTTGAACAAATAACATAAAATTCATAACTTATATAGCTTTAAAGTTACCAATTCTATTGCTTATAATATAATGCCATTGTCTTAAAGAAAGTATTTGTTTAACATTTAGAAACATACTGAAAGATTTATTATATTAAGTCTTTCACTGTAAATAAAAGAGTAAAACTAACCCTTTATATTCCTCATCATGAAATTTTTTTAACTTAAAATATAAATACATACTTACATATGTTTTAAAGCTTAAAGTCCAGTACAAACATTTTGCTTAGAAATCAAACCTATTGTTTCAGAAAATAATATTCCTGCAATCAGAAAATGAAAGATACTTGTTTTTAGGCTTTTTAGTCTTTGAAGCAGTTTTTCAAGACTTCAGCTCTCTCTCTCTCTCTCTTCAGGGGATATACAATTCCACTCCAGTTCTTAACTGTTATTAAGAATTTTATTGCTGATAGCAAAAGGAAACACCAAAGTGGTTTTAATATGTTTTTTTAAGTTCCTTGATCAATTGATAATCAGGATTTTCTTTTACTCATTACTTTACTAGAATAATCATTGTCAAATCTAACTACATATTCACTTATTTTAATAGGTGGGCTGGACCATGCTGCCTTTAATATTTGATCTTTTTTTAAGCTAGACATGAACTTAACTATAATTGAGCATGGTGATGAGTTTTCCTTCTTAGAAGGTGCTCTCATGGATCTATGTGGTCTTTCAGTTCCAAAAGATAAAGTTTCATGTAGATTTAATATTTTATATAGCCAGGTAGTTTTATTTATTTTTATTTTATTTTACATTTGTTAACCGGGGGTGTCTGACTGAGCTGAAAAGGCCCTTTTTCAGCAGAGGCCTGGGGAGAAAAGCTCCACAAAGAAAAATTACAGACACATTTAGTTATTTAGACATAATCAGTATACACACAAATTACAAGAGACATGTTTTTACAGTGGTATGCACACAAACAGTTACAGTGGAAGAACAATCAAAAAAATTTTAAATTTTTAAAAAAATAAAGGTAAGTAATAGATTTGGGGTGTACAGCTAAAATTTGGGAAAATAGGTAGAATACATACATAGTACACAGGTACAGTACATACATTGTAGATTAGCCAGTGTTTGTGAGTAAGATTGAAAACTATTATCAATACTCTAGATTTAGTATGCATATGTTACCCGCTTTCACTAGCCTGGGGAGCAATCATGGCACTGCCAACTTTGCTTGAGATGTTGCCTGATGAGGTCTTTAAAGGAGGCTTTGGATGATGTGTTTTGAATGCTTGTAGGGACAGAGTTCCATTTTTAGCCACACTGAACTACTATATAGTGCATCTCCAAAGCTATTGTAGCTGTTGGTGACTTCTAGTAGTAGTTTGCTTGATGATCTAAGAGGCCTTTTGGCTGAGTGATGTTGTACTAGGTTTTTGAGGGCAGGACACTTATAGGGAGGTAATAGATAGAATGACAGAGGCAGAGCTGATTGTAGGTTAGGAGGTTGGGCAGTTCAAGCCAGTGGAGCTGTCTCAAAGCAGTACAGTGATGAGTTCTATATGAGCAATTTGCAGCAAAAGGGCAATTCTGTTATAGCAGCCTTCCATTTTGCTTAGTCCAGTTTTGTTGAGATTAGTCAGACGGGGAGATGCATAGAGTAGGGCGCATAGAAGTTGGGGCAGCAATGGCTGATCTTGTGTTGTTGGTAAGAAATGGTTTGATACGGTAGAGTGACCCCAGTTTGGCATGTACTTTTTTAATAGTTAAGTTAAGATGACTATCAAATTTTGGGGGAGTCTATGGTTATTCCCAATAGCTTAGCCTGTGCCACTGGAGCAATTGGAGTAGCATTTGTGGAGTAGATAGTGAATTGACTGTTAGTGTTTTTTTTAGAACTGGTTATAATCATAAGCTGGGTTTTCTTTGGATTGAGGATAAGTTGGGCTTTGGTAAGGTAGTTTTCAACGTGAGAATGCTAGTTGAGTTGTTTGCAGGAGGGTGGGAATGTTTTGTGCAGCACAGATTAAGGTAGTGTCATCTGCATACTGAATTATAGATGCATGCTGTGTGGAGGTTGGAGGTCATTTGTGAAGACTGTGAATAGTAGTGGTCCTAAGATAGAACCCTGTGGGACTCCTATAGTTATGGGCAGCTGAGGAGAGAGAAATTTTTCCCATTTCACAGCTTGGTACCTGTCAGTTAAGTAGCTTTGGAACCAGGTAAGAGTGGATTTGATAGATGATATTGGTTTATTTTTTTAGCAGGATTTGGTGTGAGACTGTGTCAAATGCTTTGGACAGATCCAAAAAAAGAGTTGACACCTGCAGGCCTTCATTTTGAGATGGTTTACTGTGTCTGTGAAGCAGAGGAGAGCTGTAGTGGTACTATGGGCAGGTCTGAAACCATGCTGAGTAGGTGACAGGATGTTGCAGTCTAGGAGATAGTTTAGCATCTGGGTATGGATGCATTTTTCTAGGATTTTGGCCAGGGGGGAGAGTAAAGCAATGGGTCTGTAGTTATTAAGTTCAGTGGAGGTCCCGCCTTTATGTATGGGTGTAACATAGGATATTTTCCAGAGTTTCGGCACATAGTTTTCAACAATTGATCTGTTTATGAGAGTGGAGACTGGGATAGCAATAGCATCTGCTGTAAGTTTCAAGAAATAGCTGGGGAGTAGGTAGTTAAAAAGTTTGTTATATTGTCTTCTTCATACTTTTTGTGTTTACCAGGTATACCATAAATTCTAATGTGATTTCATCAATGTATATTTTCTAAATCATCAAGTTTTTCTATGAGCCAGTTATTTTGTTTTAAAAGGAATTCAGTCTTAGACTCACCTTTAGTTATTCTGCCTTCATGATCATTCGAAGTCTCTTCTTTACTGTTGATTTGTGCCCCTTGTTGTTTTTAAAAATTTAAAAATTTTTTTTAAAATTGTTTTTTTTTTCCCTCCCTTCTTTCTTTTTTTGGGTTGTTTTCGAATTTGGTTTTTCTTAAAAAAAAATTTGGGGGAATTTTCTTAAAAAATTTTTTTTCTATTTTAAGTAAAAACAAAAAAAACCTTAAAATTTTTTTAATTTAAAAATTTAAGCCCCCCCCCTTGGAAAAAATTGGATTTTTTTTTCTTTTTGGTTTTAAATTTACAAAAGAACCCCCC